>NC_045549.1:40111437-40263937 GCF_009769535.1 Thamnophis elegans | reverse complement strand
TTCTCTTATTTTATAAAAAAATAAATATACAAAGTGGTATGTCTTCTGGCAGTGCAGAAATAACTTAGCAGGTTTATGTGGTTTGCAGCCCCACTAAAAATTATGAAGATAAGCAATGTGATGTTATCTGAAGCTTGAACTTAAAAAAGCAAATAATGAGAATGGTTGAACATATTTTTTATCATACCAATAGGACCACCAAATGAGATTTTTACACAGAAGACAAGAAATATATATCATAAAAATATTTTTGCCTGTAAGCAATATATGTATTTTCTACAGTACATTTATAAGAGGAATACACTTATGTCTCAGCTCTTTAAAGAGTTGTGAATGTTTTCTGAAGTGCTGTTTTTACATATGGCCTAGTGAAGGTAAGCTACATTTTCTGTTTTTCTGATTCCTGAAATTCTGAAGAATTACATTCTGTCACTCTTTGTAGGAGAGGGACAAGCTACCAAAAAAAAAAACAGTTTGAAGCTATAAAACGACTCCTAATTGCCAACTTTGGAAGATACAGACTGGCTAAAATTTTATTACATGGGTAAAGTCAATCTATAATTCACAAAAAGCACAAATAAAATAAAAAATAATAAAACCTTGTGAGCTATAGAAAGGGACGATACAAGAATGTCCCTTGTCATTATTATTATTCATCTTAGCTCTGGAAGTATTTGACAGAGACCTAAGATAAGACAAAAGAATTGCTGGAGTGAGGTTTAAAAGGGAGACATAAATTATGGGCATTTGCTAATGATTTGTTGATAATTCAGGAAAATCACTGGAAGGTATAGAAATATGAATGGAAAAATATTTGATGCATTCAGTGCGTTTGGTTTTAAAATGAATAATGACAGAACAATTTTAATAAAAATATGAGGATGAAAGAGCAAAAAGATCTGTTGGAAAAAACTAGATTGGAGAAAAAGTGAGATATTTGGATATTACTATGACTAATGTTAATTGTATGTTATTTCAGAACACTTATGTTAAAACATAGAGTGAAATTAAGAAAATATGCTAAAATTGGAGAAATTATACATAAAAATGAATATATGGTTTTGTTCAAACAATACCTGTTTTGACAACTGATGGGTCATTTAAACACTTGCAAAAAGATACATCTAGTTTTTCATGGCAGTAGAAAAAGTAAAGGGTTAAATATAAAATCCTCCAAAATGTAAAGGTATGAAGAGCATTGAGACCAATGCGCTCTTTGAAATTGAATTTTGCAGCCTAAAAACAAGAGAATAAGAGAATTTTATAACTTGAAGAGCCTGACCTAGGGTCTGGATGATAGAGTTTTTTATGATGTAATAAAGTTAAGGTTAATGTAGCTTGTAATTGCTAAAATGTATAAACATTTTTTAAATGAAAGAACAAGTGGAAGAGTGTATGATAAAATGGACTAAAAACTTTGAATGGGAGGGCAATCTGGCTGCAATTTCATTCACTCCTTTCATCACCAAGTTTGATTTAGCTGATTTGGATGGCTTAAGCAGGTGTCCTCTTTGCCAGTTCTTACAGTCTCTCCTGACAGCGGCGATCCAGTGTGAGTTCGTCAACCTCGATGACTCTCTTGTGGATCAATTTGTCTGCTGAGTTCAAGATCTCCACTTGAAACGGAGGCTGTTGGCTAGAGCAGAGCTCACGTTGCAGCAGGTGGTGGAGGAAGCTAGAGCCTCTGAACTTTCAGAGCAGTCCATGACTGAGATGCATTGCATCCAGCTGCCACCTCTGCCACCTCACAGAACCTGCCTCAGCAATGAGCTCGTGCCCCTCGACGAGTCCAGTCCCTGTGGTGCAGCACCTGCCCCCTTCCTTGGGGCAGGGCTGCATATTTGCCAAATTGGATATGGCACAGGCCTACCAGCTTCCAGTGGATGACGAGGCCACGATGGCCCAGACCATCGTCACCCACCATGGGGCTTTCTGTTGCCGCCACCTTCAATTCGGTGTTTCGTTGCCCCGGGGATCTTCCAGAGCCTCATGGAGCGATTGCTCCATGGGCTCCCAGGCATGGTTCCCTACTTTGATGACATCCTGATTGCTGCACACAACCATTCAGGTCTCATCGAAGTATTGTGGAAGGTCCTTGAGCATTTCAGGGGCGTGGGTTTGAAATTAAAGTGCAGCAAGTGTTCATTTGCTGTGCCAAGGGTGGAGTTCCTGGGCTTCTTGATTGATGCCCAGGGCATCCACCCTACCCCCTCCAAGATTGCTGTCATCAGGGACGCCCCAAAGCCCACCTCTAAGATGGAGCTACAGGCGTTCCTGGGCCTTTTAAACTTCCTACCATTCCTACCTCATAAGGCATCACTAGCCGAGCCGCTGCATCAGTTTTTCTTTTTTTTTTATCCTTCAAAAGTTTTATTTCTTTTAAAACACAAATATTTCAACATTCCTCAATCAATAAAACATCGAAGTACAATTTTTTTTGCCCCTCCCTCCCTCCCTCCATATACGCTTTGCTTGCATCCCATACGAATTCCATAGATGTACCCTTATTCATATTCAAAACGAAATATTCAGATAACAATTTTTTACAATCATTAATAGACTTTTCATATCTAAATAAGTTTTCATTCAATCTCCAAGATCTTCTTGCCTGCACTACCCTTCCCAACTCCATCCAAACTGGGTTATGGTCCGAAAGGACCCTAGCCGCAATCTTTGTCTTCTTGACCCTAGAAAGCAAATCATTAGTGGTTAGTATAAAATCAATCCTTGAAAGGGATTGATGCCTATCAGAGAAGAAAGTGAAATCATGTTCCTCTGTATTTCTTTCTCGCCAAATATCTCTCAATTCAAAGTCATCCATGATGTCAAAAAAAGGTTTGGGTAACTTTGCTCGCATCTTAGTATTTGGGCGAGAAGTCTTCTTATCTCTCTTAGTGTCTATTACTCCATTCCAATCACCCAATAGTATACAGGAACTATAGTCCCACTGTACTAATTTGGCATGAAGATTTCTATAGAATCCATCTTGCTGTTGATTAGGGGCATAAATTCCCAAAAGTAATGTCTTTTTCCCTTCTAGGATTAAGTCTAAAGCAATATATCTTCTGAAGGGATCTGCTTCAATTAATTCAGCTTTCATGTCTTTTCTTAAATATACAACTATACCATTCTTCTTTTCATAGCAGAAGCTACAAAATGTTGACCAAGTTTTGGGTTAATCAAATATTTTTGATCAGTTTATTTGATATGAGTTTCTTGCAAACAAATTGTGTCATTCTTAAACTGTTTGAGATAGTGAAATATTTTCTTTCTCTTCTGTGGGGAATTCAGTCCATTGACATTCCATGTTAAAATCTTAGTTGTCATCTTTGGTTGGCTGAAGCATTTTTAGAGCTTCCTGCATGGCCTGTTTAACCTTAGGCCTAGCTCCTCCCACTGCTTCCAGACTTGTTATTATAGCTCCTTGATCGATGGCAGGTGGTTGTTGATGTTGTTGCTTTTTAGCTTGTTTCTCCATTCATCTAGTAATCATGCGTCTAGGTCTTTGTTCCATAACACCTTGTGCTTCTAGAAGAGAGAGATGCTCCATTTTATCTAGTGGTTGTGTAATTTGCTGTCTGTCCTGTCCTTCTTGTGGTCTTTCTCCAGGTCCAGATGATGCAGGATATCCAGCCTTCAAAATATTATGATAAAAATCTCGGGCTTTCCACACAGAGTTGAGGCGATATCTTTGCCTATCAAATGTAAATATAATGCCAAATGGTACGTCCCATCTATACTGTATCTGACGATTTCTGAGTTCTTCGACTAAAAAAGCGTAGTCTCTCCTGGCTCTTAACATTTGAGGTGGTATCTCTTTCAAAACAATCAGGTCCTGACCGCCAATTTGAAGCTTAGTGTTATAAGACTCTTGTAGTACCATATTTCTAAGCTCTCTTGTAGTGAAGTATATAACAATGTCTCGAGGAAGCTGCTTCTGCTTTGCCACCCAAGAGTTAACGCGATAAACTTTGTCAATTTGCCAGTCAATATTGGTCCCTGGTCTTCCCATCAAGCGGTCAAAGGCTTCTGATAAGATCTGTTTCAGGTTCTCCTGTTTCTCCTCACGCAGCCCCCTTACTCTTAATGCGAACTCCATTTGTCTATACTGTATCATAATAATTTCTTTTTCAGCATTTTCCACTTTTTGTTCCACCGCCTCTGTTTTCAATGTCAAGTTGGTATTGGCCTCATTAAGATCCTCTAGACTATCTTCAATTCCGGAAACATGTTCTGTCAATACAGTTACAAGTCTCAGCATTTCATCTTTAATTTTAACAACCCTGGCATCGATTTTCTCATACAACTCCTGTTTAAGTCCTTTTATTTCATCTTTAATTTCCTCTTTTATTTCTTTTATTTCCTCTTTTCTCTCCTGTTTTAGCTCCTGTTTTATCTCCTCTTTAAGATCTCTAAGTTTATCTTCCATTTTAATTGTCTCTGTGTTAAGACCCCTGCTTAGTTCATTCAAGAAGAATTCTTTCGTTAACAAATCCCCAGCAGGGGGCATAGGGAGCGGCGGCTGCAGCCTTGTGGCAGGCACTGGGGATGTGCCTCTGGGAATAGAGGGTGACGGTTTCAAATTAGGATTTGGTTTTGAGGCCATTCCAAAATTTATGTTCCAGCAATTAATAAAACTCTGCTGTCTGACTATGCAGCTATAAGTAAAGACGCTGAATTTCTCCCTTTACTTTGAAATTTGAGGCTTGGCAAAACTTTCAGAAAGTAAGCATTGTAACAAGACAGTTCAGCAGATTCATCACCATTTAAATTTCAAATAAGCAAGATTAATGAGAGAATGAAAGTCTTGTAAAAGTGAAACTAATTAAAAAGCTTCTGCTGGCCGATTGTAAAACAGGTGATAAGGATACTCCTTTGAAATTTTAGATTACCAGAGAGTCCAGCCTGCTTGGTGCCATTTTAAAAGCCTCTAAGTAAGTAGATTTTCACAGAAAGCTCTTGTAAAAAAAAGAAGCTAAAATCTTGGTAAACAATTAATTTCCACGTGGACGGATTCAGCTCGTGATAAAATCAAATAAATCAAAGCTTTGAACTGAGTGGGGGAGACCTACTTTGTACCGCACAAGGCAGTTTGAAGTTCCCAGCACGGACGCCGTTCTGCTTTGGGCTGGCCCCCCTCTCTCTGCAGTCACAAAAGCTGCAAAAATTGAAGGGCATTTGCCAGCAAAACAATTCTTCTTCCCTTCTTGCCTGAAGGATAAGAAAACCTGTTAAGACGTCAGATGGATGATCATCTAAACAGGTTACGTAACCAGGAATTCGGGGACAGCTTATTTTTAAGCTGCCACCATCAGCAGGCTCCTCCCAGGAAGTTTTCCCGCTGCATCAGTTTTTTGACTGTGCTGGTGCTGGGGCAGCTGTGAAGCGCATGCATTCGCTGCTGTCAAAGCTATGCTTACGTCAGTGGCGGTCTTGGTGCAATATAGCAACTAGCTGCCGCTGGCGCTGGCATAATGATGGCTCCCCTGTTGATCTGGGGGCAGTTCTGAGCCATGTCCTCCCCGTGCCAGTTGTCCCACCCCGCTCCTCCCACAGTACTGCCCCGAGACTGAGAGGTTCCTAGGGGACCCTGGTCGAGGCTCCACCTAGACTTCGCAGGTCCATTCCATGGGTAGATGTTCCTGGTGGTCGTGGACGCTTACTCCCGGTGGGTGGAACTTGTTCTCATGTCTTCCACCATGGAAAGCACTTTGTGGGCCTTGCGGTGGCTTTTCGCAACTCACAGGCTGCCGGACATTGTTGTGTCTGACAATGGGCCGCAGTTTGCATCCATGGCCTTCCAGAAGTTCCTGGCCATGCAGGGGATCCGCCACGTGCCTACCACCCCTTACCACCCTGCTTGCAATGGCCGGGCGGAACGAGACCTCTGCTCGGCCAAAGAGGCATTGGGCAGGATGGATTGGGGCGACTGGCCGGCAAGGGTGGCCACTTACCTCCTAGGTCAGCACTCCACCTTTTGTCCTATCTCCAACAAAAGCCACGGCGAACTGCTGATGGGCCGGCGCCTGCGAACCACCCTGGACAGACTGCACCCACTCTACTCAGGGCAACAGCCTAGCAACCTGGGGGCACCTCCCCACACTTTGGGGGAAGGGGACCTTGTCTGGGTTTGGAATTTTACTGGGAATCCGAAGTGGGTGCCTGCCACCATCACTGCAGTAACCGGTCCCTGCTCTTACAGGGTCACCCACACAGATGGCACTGAGTGGAGATGCCATGTGGATCAGTTGAAGCGCCACCTTCCACCCAAAGCCTGCACTCACTATGGCCCATCGAGCCTGGCCGTTGTTGTCCAGCAGCCGGCCCCAGTTCCATCGCAATTCCTCCATCGAATGCAGCTCCGTTTGAGGCCTTCGACCAGTCAGGCCTTCCCTACCCTGCTACCGCCTTCCGGCAGAATAAAATATGAAGGTAGGAACAGCAAACACTAGATAGCATACTCAAGCACCTGGTATTGTGTACAGGGCTATCTGCACAGTATATGGGCTTGACCCAAATCCAGACCCAAATTCTGTAGGTATTAGTCACTTTGGATAACACCTTAACTAAGGCATATCTATTATAAATATGTGAAAGCAAACCACCATATTGCTCAGAGGTGGGTTCCTGCCAGTTCTAACCTCTTCTATAGAAGAGGTTCCACAAATCTACAGTGTCATTTAGAACCGGTTCCAGCTCCCTCCCCCGCCCGTCCGCACATCATCAAGATGAAGAGCAAGAGGAGGAATTCTGGGAGTTGAAGTCCACAAGTCTTAAAGCTGTCAAGTTTGAACACCCCTGGGTTTTTTTCTAAAGGGTTAGAGGTGCAAGGGTCTTGTAACTTGACAGCTTTAATACTTGCACACTTCAATGCCAGAGTTTCTGAGCCAACATTTTGGTTGCTAAGCAAGAGTGTTGTTAAGTGAGTTTCACCACATTTTACAAGTTGGCCATGTCCACCCAGTCACATGACTGCCAAGCCACTCCCACTCAGTCACATGGCTGGCAAGCCACTCCCACAAAGCAGGCCGCACCCACAGGTTCTAAAAAATTTGAAATCCACCACTGATATTGCTATATAAATACAGCACAATTTTCATTAAGTGAGCTATTTCCCATTGTATATTTGATTTTAATTTTTTTTATTAAATTACCTTATAATAAAAATGTATACATTTTTCTATATTGAATAGTTGAGTGGGAAATAAGAAAAATCATTCATTCAGCAGCAGGCATTCATGATGCCAAATTATGCTGAATTTTGAAGATTATCTTGACATTAGCAGGAGAAGTAAGTGGCAGGGGGGAAGTATCTGCTTCATCAGGAACAGGTATTAAGAGAAGAGAAAAAAGTATTGTTCAGGAAATGATATTCTATTAAACATTCTGAGCATTTGACTTTTTACATTTCTTTATAGAGCAAATAACTCTATAAAGTACTTACTCTTTCCATAGTTATTTTCCGTATTGCAAATATGAAATCTACATTTAATCATATCAGCAAATGTTATTGTCTATCATATATAAATATAAGAATAGTTCCGAATTTAGATTTACTCAATTTGTATCAATTATAATAAGAATTACAGATTTGATCAGATTAAAGTCTTTTGAGTTGTGGTTGATTTATTGTTTCTAGTTTTAAATTTAAATTGGATTGTCTTACTTTTTTATAAAAAACATTTTTATATAGCAATAGCAATAGCAATAGCAATAGCAGTAGACTTATATACCGCTTCATAGGCCTTTCAGGCCTCTCTAAGCGGTTTACAGAGAGTCAGCATATTGCCCCCAACAATCTGGGTCCTCATTTTACCCACCTCGGAAGGATGGAAGGCTGAGTCAACCCTGAGCCGGTGAGATTTGAACCGCTGACCTGCTGATCTAGCAGTAGCCTGCAGTGCTGCATTTAACCACTGCGCCACCTTGGCTCTTCAGTGCTGCATTTAACCACTGCGCCACCTTGGCTCTTCTTATGTTATTTCTACTGTACTACAGAAATCTGGTTCCTAGTCCCTAGAATATGTCTGGACAAAATACACTGTGCTATATCTATATTATTAATATATGTTCTTAATATGTGTCAGAAATTATTATTGGGGCTCTGTCATGATCATCGCAGAATACAGGTAATCTGGACTGATGGATGATGGAAGAAATGAGATGAAAGAATAAATAAGAGTGATTTGGTGATACTGTAATTAGGCAGAATATTGATTATTTGGTGAATACCTTTGTAGAAATAGATACTTTTCATTAAAATAATTCATTTAAGCATAACTTAATTCACTCACACATAGCAAAGGAAGGAATCCAAAAGAAGAAATTTTTTTCTTTCTATAAATGAGTCAGAGATAACTCTCAGAAAAGAGAGCTCAGAATGCCATTTTCTGACAATGAAAGAAGCATCTTCACATTCTGACTAGATAACTGGCATACCAAGAGTAAAGAGGGTGCACAAAGCCTTTGGACAAATGACTGTAATGACTGGAAAAATAAACAAAAGTGGTAGCTTGTAAATCACTGTTGTACAAGGCAATTTGACCAAGCAATTGGCTGATTATAAAGGATCCAAACAAAAGATCCCAGCAGAGTCTTTCTGTCCAGATAAACAATTCAACCTGCCTGCTCTTCAACAATTAGAGTGGATGTTCAGCCAGTTTTGGATTGCTTAGGTTAGTGAATGGATGATGGGTGCAAGAGTTGAAATGTGAGCAATAAATGTTCTTAAACAATAAAGCTGAGCTGTGCACATTTATAGTTTGCTTTTGTGCATCTCTTCCACCGTCATCAAATATAATTCATATTAATTCTAATATCTTAACTCAGATATTTATTATATTACCATCATACCTCCACTTTTATTTGACTATAATTATTTAAACATCCTTCATCATAAAATATACTAAGATTTAATACATAACCACAAGCTGGCATTTCATTTACTTATTTATAATATCCTCCATTAACATTAAATCCTCATAACCTGTTTTAGCTAAACATCCATAATATTTAATACCAAAATTTTCTAATTCTCCATGTATATAATTTATTATAATTATCCTTTCTTTCTTTAACTATATCGTATATCATAACATATTCCCCCTATTAGTTAAAACTTAGCTGTGTCTAATTTTGTTCTTTTTTATTGTTATTGTTATTAATAACCTTTATATATAGTCCAAAAATATTTCTAACCTTCCCTTCACGGATAACAGTCAATATTCATATCCAATTATTACTTATCATAATAGCTCAACATTGTATACATTACTATCATTATCAATTTTTATTTAACTATACCTATTATCACTGAATTTAACTAAGTTTAGCTAGTTTTAAATTATATTCTTCCATCTATCAACCTGTATCTCTCCAATAGCAAAGCAATCTTATGTCTTCTGCCATTTGTGGATCCAGTTCCACCACAAATCCGCGAAGCCCTTATCCGCGGAGACATAAGCGCGAAGACTAATTCACGCCGTTCAAAGCGCTAAGGAAAAATGCAACCCTACCGCGATGACATAATCGCGGAGGGCAAATCCGCGCATTCCCAAGCACTCAGTACCCTAAACCTAACCCTAAACCTAACCCTAAACCTGACCCTAAACCTGACCCTAAACCTAACCCTAAACCTAACCCTAACCCTAACCCTAAACCTAACCCTAACCCTAACCCTAACCCTAACCCTAACCCTAACCCTAACCCTAACCCTAACCCTAAACCTAAACCTAAACCTAACCCTAAAACAAACCCCTAAACCTAATCCTAACCCTTACCTTAATGGAAATCGGCTTTCTGCCGCGGCGCCGTTTTAAAGCGCCCTTCTGTTGCCGCGCTGTTGTCGCGGCGGTGATGATGCACGATGATGACATCGCGGCTTTAGCGACGCGCTTATGTCTCCGTGGATAAGGGCTTCGCGGTTTTGTCGTGCCACGGTGGATCCAGTCCTCCAAACATCTTCTTAAACAAATCTGTATGGACTCCTCTTTGCAACTCCTTGTTTATAGTATCTCTCATATAATATTGTTGCCCTCCTTCTGTTTCCTTTTTCAGCTTGTCTTTAATTCTCAGCAGTGTTATCAAATATTTTGCAAATAATATTTCATAGTCCATAAATTCTTTAATATTTTCTTCTTCTTCTTCTTCTTCTTCTTCTTCTTCTTCTTCTTCTTCTTCTTCTTCTTCTTCTTCTTCTTCTTCTTCTTCTTCTTCTTCTTCTATGTCCTGTCCTTTGAAATAAATTTTCTCTCCATTTAATTCCTCTTCCAATATTCCTCTCTTTCCTCCCTCAGAAATAAAACAATTGCCACGAATATCAATAGGCTCAATCTCTTTATATTCATCTTCCATTTCAATTTTTTGAATTTCAATCTTCTTATTTTGTGTTTGAAGAACATCCTCAGTTTTTTCATCACATTTCGTTGCCAAATGCACCAAATAATCCAATTTTCTCTCAATTCTTTCCTCTGTATCCAGCACCCTCTGCAGAGCTAAGAGTACTTCTCGGAGAGATGCCATGTTTATACACAGTTGTATTTTTTTCTTAGAAGCTCAGCAAGATTGAAATACTCAGAACTTTCTGCAAGCAAAAACAAACTTCAAAGAGACAGCTGTAAAATCTTATCAGATCTTAAGCCAAACAGCCAAGCAATAAAAGCTTAGGATGTTGAAGTCAAAACAATCCATCTGTAGCTTACAGAGAGTCACAAAGAAATGTTAGAAGGATAATTCATCCATTTGAAAAGGTTTTGCTTAGAATCAATCCATGTAAATAGCATTTAAAAAGTAAGATAACCACTGTCCAGAACCATTACAAAAATTAAATTCGCCGCTAAGTTCTTCTATTCTTTGATTTAAATTAGTTTTTAGATTTTATAGGCAGTCCATTTTTTAAAAACAATAAAAGTTTCTCACCAGCTAGAAACACTTTCTTTTTATTCCTAAATTTATATCCCATTGTTTAATAGTAAATTGCTTTTCCAGGTAGAAAAGCTATTTATGCTATTGTATTTTTATTATTCAACTAATAATAAAAATAGGTAAGATAAAGGTAAGGTTCCCCTTGCACATATGTGCTAGTCATTCCTGACTCTAGGGAGCAGTGCACTTCTCTGTTTCAAAGCCGAAAAGCAAGCATTGTCTGGAGACATCTCCATGGTCATGTGGCCGACATGACTAAATGCTGAAGGCACATGGAACGCTGTTACCTTCCCACCAAAGGTGGTCCCTATTTTTCTACTTGCATTTTTACATGCTTTTGAACTGCTAGGTTGGCAGAAGCTGGTACAAGTAACGGGAGCTCACTCCATTACACAGCACTAGGGATTTGAACTGCCGAACTGCCAACCTGCTGACCTTTCTGATTGACAAGCTCAGCTTCTTAGCCACTGAGCCACCACATCCTTCTAATAATAAAAATACAACAGCATAAATAACATGATAATACAAGATCTAACAGAAGAGGTAAATTTCCAGGATAGTAAATAGAAATGGCTGTCAATTATAGATTGTTGATTGTAGATTAAATGGACCTACACTATGTAAAATACAGCATTAAACTGTAGCATTAAAATAGGATGTTGCTTGTTTCTATCCAGATCAGGCACTTACTCAGGACAACATAGTTGTAATCCAGTCCAATGCAGTCATCTTGTAGCACTCTGCCATCTGAAAACTAGCCACACGGGACCCCCAGCCAGCCCTTTTTTTGCCAACAGAGTGCTACAGGCTGAAAATGGGCCATGTGGGTCATGCGGGGGGCCCGTGGCCCATTTTAGCCAGCAGAGGAACCGCAGGCCAGTCCTTTGATATTTTCAGGCCAGCCCTGCAGGCCATATCCAGCCCGCGGGCCTTGAGTTTGGCACCCCTGTTCTAGATGGTTGATCAGAATCATGTTCTAACTCTATTGTGACTTACTGATCTGTATATGGGTTTCAAATGATGACAATGAGATATTCTGGAATTCCCATTTTTTTTCTAAGCATATTCCAAGGCCTAATGTGTTCAACACAGCTAAAGGCCTTTCTATAGTCAATGAAGTACATAGTTAATAACTGTTTGTATTCTTTGGCTTTCTTGATTATACAGCATGCATCCGCAATATGTCTTGTGTTCCCTGGCCTTTTCTAAATCCTGTTTGAACATTGGACATCCTATATTTCCATGTAGGACTCAAGGAGTGCATTGAATTATCTAAGATTACATACTACCATATGAAACTAAGGATTTTATACCATGTGCATATTTCAATATGCTCTGTTTTGGTATTAAATTTAGATTGAACTCTTCCAATTTGTTGATCACTGTGTAATTCTCAAGATTTGCGATTATTTGGTTAGAATCCTAACTGCTACTTCTTTTCTTGCTTTTCATATTTCTGAGGGCATTCTATAGTACACAAAAGATTGCGTAGCATTCTGACTTGATAGCAATCTAACTTCATCTTCTTATAGCAAAGATTCTTGTAAGTAGGACATATCTTCTAAGACATCTTGGATGTTGATATCTGTACTGTACACAATTTAAGTATATTCCTTCCATTATTGTATGATTTTCTTAAAATTGAATTTGAATTGAATTGAATTGAAATTATTAGGTTTCTATGCCGCCCAATCCCGAAGGACTCTGGGCGGCTTACAGAATAAAAAGAAATTAAAAGAACTTAAAAACAATAGGACACACAAAGTTAAAAAAAGAATGCAACAAACACCAATCAGAAGGCCTGCCGGAAAAGCCAGGTTTTAATGGCTCTGCGAAAGGCCATGAGAGTGGGGATGGCCTGGATCTCTGGGGGCAGCTCATTCCATATGGCCGGAGCGGCAACAGAGAAGGTCCTACTCCTAGGCGCCGCCAGCCGGCACCCGGAGAAGGCCCATCCTGTGTGATCTTATTGGTCTAAGGGAGGTATGTGGCAGGAGATGGTCTCATAGGTACCCAGGTCCTAGGCCATGTAGGGCTTTAAAGGTAATAACCAGCACCTTGAATCATGTTCAGAGACCAATGGGCAGCCAGTGCAGCTCACGGAGGATAAGTGTAATGTGGGTGTACCTTGGCACACCCAGTATCACTCGCGCGGCTGCATTCTGGACTAATTGCAGTCTCCGAACACTTTTCAGGGGCAGCTGCACGTAGAGCATATTACAGTAATCCAGTCTTGAGATGACGAGGGCATGAGTGACTGAAGTGTCTGAAGTGCCTCCCGGTCCAAATAGGGCCGCAACTGGTGCACCAGGTGAACCTGGGCAAAGGGCCCCCTGGTCACAGCCAACAAATGGTGTTCCAAGGTCAGCTGCGGGTCCAGGAGGACTCCCAAATTGCGAACTCTCTCTGAGGGGGGCAAGTTTTCTCCCCCCAGGATTAAGGACCGACTAGATGGACGGTCCTTAGGGGGCAACATCCACAGCCATTCGGTCTTGTCATGATTGAGTGCAAGTTTGTTCACTCCCATCCAGACCCTAACAGCTTCCTGGCACTAGCACATCACTTCCACTGCTTCACTGAGTTGGCACGGGGTGGACAGATACAGATGAGTATCGTCCACATACTGGTGGTATTTAATCCTGTGCTGACAGATGATCTCGCCCAGTGGCTTCATGTAGATGTTAAATAGGAGGGGGGACAGGACCGACCCCTGCGGCACCCAATAATTGAGGGGCCTAGGAGTCGACCTTTGTCCTCCGACCAACACCAACTGCGACCTGTCGGAGAGGTAAGAGGAGAACCACCGCAAAATGGTGCCTCCCACTCCCACCTCTTCCAGCCGTCGCAGAAGGATACCATGGTCGATGGTATCGAAGGCCACTGAGAGGTCAAGGAGCACAAGGACAGAGGAATGGCCTCTGTCCCTGGCCCGCCAGAGATCATCAGTCAGTGCGACCAAAGTGGTTTCGGTGGAGTAACCAGGCCTGAAACCAGACTGAAAAGGGTCTAGATAATCTGCTTCATCCAAGGTCTGTCGGAGTTGGAAGACCATCACCTTCTCAACAACCTTCCCTAAATAAGGGAGGTTGGAGACTGGACGATAGTTTTTAAAAATAGCTGGGTCCAGAGAAGGCTTCTTGAGGAGGGGTCTCACCACCGCCTCCTTAAGAGGACGTGGAAAGGATCCCTCCATCAAGGAGGCATTCGTAATTCTCTGGAGGCAGCCTTGTGTCACCTCCCTGCTGGTCGAGACCAGCCAGGAGGGACACGGATCCAGTAAACAGGTGGAGGCACTCATCGCTCCCATGGCCTTGTCTACTTCCTCAGGGGTGACAAGCTGGAACTCATTCCAGAAAGTCTGAGCAAGACCCTCTCCCAGCAACTCGGCTGGTTCTGCCAAATGGAGTCCAGTTCTGTCCGAATCTGAGAGATTTTGTCCGACAGAAACTGAGCAAACTCCTCAGCTCAACTTTGCGAGGCATCACCCGTTTCCCCCCCATTCAGGAGGGAACGGGTTATCCTAAACAGGGCGGCTGGATGCCATCTGCGGACGCAATAAAAGCGGAAAAATGTGCACATTTTGCCACCCGTATCTCCACGAGATAAGTCCTAATAAAGGCTCTTAGCAGTGTTCGGTCGGATTCGGAGTTACTAGACCTCCAGCGTCGCTCTAGGCGTCTCTTTTGGTGCTTCATCTCCCGGAGTTCCTCAGTAAACCAAGGAGCCCTCCTGGATCCACTGCAGACTGCGCATAGGCGCAATCTGATCCAGGGCCCAGTCGCCGCTGTTTTCCAGGCGGCAACCAGGGACTCTGCCGGATTGTGGGCAAGAGAGTCAGGTATCTCCCCAAGCTCCTTCTGAAATCCCAGCGGGTCCATCAGGTGTCTGGGGCGGAACCACCTAATCGGTTCCACCTCCTTGCGGTGGGGGAGTAGCTTCCAAAAATCAAGCCTCAACAGGTAGTGATCTGACCATGACAAGGGCGAGATGTCAATTGCCCTCAACTCAAGATCACATCTCCACTGCCCCGAGAGAAACACTAGGTCAAGCGTGTGTCCCGCTCTATGAGTCGGACCCTGGTCCGGACAGGACGATAGTTTTTCAGGGTAGCTGGGTCCAGGGAAGGCTTCTTGAGGAGGTGTCTTACTACTGTTCCTTCAATTGTTGCGGGAAAGACCTCTCCTGCAAAGATGCGTTAGTAATCGCCTGGAGCCAGCCTTGTGTCACCTCTCTGCTGGTCGAGACCAGCCAGGAGGGGCACAGGTCCAGTAAACAGGTGGAGGCACTCATCACTCCCATGGCTTTTTCCACTTCCTCAGGGGTGACAAATTCGAACTCATTCCAGGAAATCCAATTAAGACTCACCCTCGGCACCCTGGTATTGCCCAAGCAGAGTCAAGGTCTGTCCAAAACTAAGTGATTTTATCTGACAGAAACTGAACAAACTCCTCAGCTCTTCCCGGTAGGGGTTCCCCTGCCTCCTCACCTTTCAGGAGGGAGCGGGTCACCCTAAACAGGGCGGCTGGGCGAGATTCCGTGGACGCAATAAGAGTGGAAAAATATGTACATTTTGCTGCCTGTATCGCCACTAAATAAGTCCTAATAAAGGCTCTTAATAGTGTTCGATCAGATTCAGAGTTACTAGCCCTCCAGCGTCGCTCTAGGCATCTCTTTTGGCGCTTCATGTCCCGGAGTTCCTTGGTAAACCAAGGTGCCCTCCTGGATCCACTGCTGCGGAGAGGCCTCAAAGGTGCAATCCGATCCAGTGCCTCAACCGCCGCAACATTCCAGACAGTGACCAAGGACTCGGTCGGATTGCGGACAAGGGAGTCAGGTATCTCCCCAAGCTCTCTCTGAAATCCCACCGTCCATCAGGCGCCTGGGGCAGAACCACTTAATCGGTTCCACCTCCCTGCAATGGGGGAGTAGTGTCCTGAAGTCAAGCCTCAGCAAGAAGTGATCTGACCATGACAAGGACGAAGTCTCTATTCCCCTTAATTCAAGATCACGTCTCCACTGCCCCGATAGAAATACAAGGTTGAGTTTGTGTCCTGCTCTATGAGTTGGGCCCTGAACTACCTGGGTCAAGTCCATGGTTGTCATGGAGGCCATGAACTCCTGTGCCCCATCAGAGTGTTCATCAAGAGACGGCAGATTAAAGTCCCCCAGTACCATTAGTCTGGGGAACTCCACCGCCAACCCGGCTACTGCCTCTTGCAGCATAGGCAGGGCTGTCGTGACGTAGCTGGGAGGTAGGTATGTCAAGAACAAGCCCAATTGAACCCCTAGGTCCAACTTCAAGAGGAGAGACTCACACCCCACAATCTCTGGGGCAGGGATGCTGCGAGGAACTAACGACTTTCGGACGATAACTGCTACTCCCCCACCCCTTTCTGGTGTCGTGGTTGGTGGAGCACCTGGAACCCATCTGGGCACATTTCTGAGAGGGGGACTCCTCCCTCTTGGCCCAGCCAGGTTTCAGTTATACATGCCAGATCTGCCTCCTCGTCTAATATTAAGTCCCGGACAAGGGGAGCTTTGTTCACAACAGACCTGGCATTTAGCAGCAACAACCTGAGACCACGGCCCTGATCTCCTCTGCCACCAGGTCCTTGAGTTGAGCCTGAGGGGCCGGAACAAGGAATCGCTGTAATGTAGCGAGTCCTTCTTCCCTGGTAATGGCTAGCCCTACAGCTCCCGTCATATCTGCCCCTCCCGGTTGTAACTGAAATGCTCTGACATCCCCCCATCCCCATAGACCCTCTTCCCCCATGGCCCCCATTCTTCCCAGCAGGCCACACGCACCATTCACTCTATGACGGGAGGTGGGTCTGGGCCCCCATCCACTTCTGCTTCTGCACTCAGTGGAGGGGGCTCCAGGTCGCACTCCCAGTCCTATCATATTCACTAAACAAACACTCTCCTCAGACACACCCCACAGTAATCGTTAAAATACAATACAATAATACAAAATTAATTAAGTTAAAAAGTGGGCACATTCTCTCTCACATTCATACAATCATACACTCAATAAACTAGTTAAAAACACAGTTCTTAAATCTGCAAAGAAGGCAGTCACCGTAAATCTGAGGCGGCTTGGGCTGGTAATAATTTGGGAGGGAGGGGTTCCTTGCTCTTTTCTCCCGCGGGGTCTGGAAGTGGTGTAAAAAGTCTGAGGCGGCTGGGGGAGTTGGTGCTAGTTGGGGAGAGCAGGCTCCCCATTCTCCTCGTCCATGCACCCGGGACAGCAGCGGACTTCAGCGGCGACAGCGGAGGACGCTGGCTGCAAGGTCTGAAGAACCAAGGCCACAGCAGCCGGAACGTCGGGCAGAGAAGGCCCTGCGACACCCGAGAAGCACAGCGGCGGTGATGTCCAAGAGCCACAGCGGAAGAAGAAGAAGGGGGGAGCCGCGCTCGAGACAGCAGCAGTGGCGGCAGAGGAGGCCGGCTGCCCAGTCTTGAGGCACACCCTCACAGACTCACTGGCTCCATGAGGCAGCGGAGCAGGCACAGCGGTACAGGCACAGGCACAGTGGCACAGGCACAGCGACACAGGCACAGCGGTTCCCCGAGGCAGCAGGGCCAAGGTCGCGGCGGCCGGGGTAGGAAGGGTAGGCGGAGTAGGCGGTGTCTTCTGAGAGCAGTACTTTCCGAGGGCAGTGTTCCTTCCGTTGACTGCTTCTCCAGACCCCCCTTATGTTGCTCTTACATAATCTTCACCTCACTTCAATTACCGAACATTGGCTCCATTTATTTTGGCCATTTTTCCCTCACGAAACCTGAGTGGCAGAGCTCAGGCAGCCATCTTCCTTGCGCATGCATGTATTATAGTGGATTATATCTCTTCTTCTTTATCTTAAATTGGATTTTCACATGAGCAATTTGTGATCTGTTCAGTTTATTTATTTATTTATTCAATTTTTATCATTGCCTAAGAGCCGAGGTGGCACAGTGGTTAAATGCAGCACTGCAGGCTACTTCAGCTGACTGCAGTTCTGCAGTTCAGCTGTTCAAATCTCACCGGCTCAGGGTTGATTCAGCCTTCCATCCTTCCGAGGTGGGTAAAATTAGGACCCGGATTGTTGTTGGGGGCAATATGCTGACTCTGTAAACCGCTTAGAGAGGGCTCAAAGCCCTATGAAGTGGTATATAAGTCTAACTGCTATTGCTATTGCTAAATGGCTTTGGAATTCAGAAACATATATTACAATTAAAATCTTATACTATAACTAAGCTCCTCCACCTCCTTTTAGCAATTATATAGTCAATTTAATTTCTATGTGTTCCATCTGGTGATATCCATGCACACAGGCATCTGTTTTGGATGTTTGAAGACAATGTTAGCTAAGAAGAAATCACTTGAGTAGCAGACATTGATAAGTCAGTATCCTGCTTCATTTTTTTGTATTCTAATTGATACAGTCCAACTAATTTTTCCCCATAATATTTCCAACATTGTCACACTTCTAATCAGAAGATACATCGTGCTTGTGTGTTCTGTGAATTTGAAATCAAACTTAGCATAAAACCTATAATACTCCTATTCTTCTGGATGATTGTTATATTAATTGGTCATGCATGGAGTCTAATTGATACTATTTGGCCATTGACTGCATTATAACAAGTGGGATCTTTGTTATAGCTTTCCTATCTATAAAAGTAACATCCCTTTTCCTTGCTTTTCACATTCTATGTAGTAAACAGCTTCTGACTGAACATGTCCAATCCCAGTCCATCTCAATTTTCTGATTCCTAAAATGTCTATTTGCTGTCTTTTCATTTAAGCTTTCATTGTGTTGAGTTTATCATCTTCATGCTTCTTATACTTGTGTTCCCAGTGGGATTTTGTCTTTGAAGATTCAGTTTTTGCTTTTCTTTATAGCAACATAAGCAAAAAGACATTCTGGAGGATTCAAGGAAGCCATGTTATAAGGACTATTAGTATTTCAAAAGATTTTTAATTCTCTCAGTAAAATATTGAGTGTCATCTGACCTGAAAGACCTATCACATCATACTTGTGTCAGAAGCACCGAGAAAGCAGTACCCAGTCACATCACTGTTACCTGGGGGGGGGGGGGATCCTTTTATGTATCCAGCAGGAACTGGAGCAAAGAACAAGAGCTTATCCTGCCCATCTTTGCCCTTTGCCTCTATAATGAAATCTGTTTGTTCTGAAGGCAAAGATTAAGAAATTAATGGTAGATAGACTTAAGATCAAACAGAGAATGGTGAAAATATTAACAACAAAAGGTAATATATGAATGAGCTTTGGTACATTATGGAAATAGTGCTTCGCAAGAATAGAAGGTATACATTACTTAAATTACCTTTTCTATTCTTTTATATCCTGCCTCTAATTTCATTTACACATTAATTCTGCATTTTGCTTTATGTTTCTATGTTGCTTGCCACAAATGTGAGTAGTGGTGTGTGCGTGTGGAGAGAGAGAGACAGAGACAGAGACAAAGAGAGATCTTTATTTTCAAGTCTTCACCATCCTAGCACATGCTTTGGCAATTTTATGATCTGGAAAGTGATTTCAAATTTAATCCAGAAAAACCATCAAACAGTGTTATTCATAAATGTTCCTAATTATATGGACAACTGCATACTAAAACTATTCTCACACTAGTCTAGTATTGGCCTAAAAACAAACTCATCAGTCTAGCTTCACTAGTTTTAAAACCAAGAAAATCAGTTCAACTTCACACTTGTAAATTAAAATGTATTCTAATAATGCTAGGCTTTGGCCTGGAATAGTTAACCCTGAACAGTTTTATCCTATGCAAACAATAAAAGTGCATGACATTATAATTATCCTTATTAAAAATCAATTAGAGATTTTAAGAGCACTTTAAGAAATATAATTTGGAGAAATAATTATGTCCAAATATCTTGAAACTACATCAGAATAAAGCATAGAACATTAGTCTGAGTTAAAGATTTTCTTATGTACCTCCTTATTAATGACTTTTTACATTTTCTACTTTACAAATATGCCTGTGTTTAAAATAGTGCAGTCTTAGGCAACGATTTTGATGGGAAAATGTTATTAAATACCATTTAGTTCAAATTATAATGTCTTAGCTAAAAGAGCTGTCATCACTTTGTATATTTGTTAGGTTATCAAGAGACTATAGTCCTGATTTGTAGGTCACTAATTACAAGGCAAACTTTGATCTATTTGTCTAAAGGTTTATTGTCTGCTTTGAAAGCACAGCCAACTGAGTCTTTGAAAGCTCTATATTGTTTTGCAGGATATATTCATGGAAGAGAAATGTATGAACTATAACTGAAGTACATACAATCCTTTCATTGTCATATTCCAGAATATAGTAACTCAGATTCTAAGATACCATTTTAAATTGACAGAAAATGGCGTATTAAGAGAGAAATCCAGAGACAGCAATATGAAGCATATTACATATAATAGCATACTTTGAATGGCTGTAGACATCGCCATCTGTTCCAGAAGTAATGGCCACTAATTGCCCAACCAGCTGGGCAAATAGTGGCTAAGCACAAGTAAGCTACTAGCCATGTTATATGTTATAGTTTTGGGGGTATTCAAATTAAAATGTATTCTGGTCCAGCCCACTTTATTTAAGAATCTTATTACATGGACAAAATAGAATGACTGGTATACAGTATAATATGGCTGAATACTAAACTAAATACATAGAGCCTCCAATAGCTTGTAACAGTTTGAATTTGTGAGCCTTCTCAACAAATCTATTCATACCTTTTGCTAAGTAATTGAAATAACTATTTTACCAATGTGGTGCTTTATAGCTTCAAATGACTCCTACTGAATCAAGGGAATAAACCCACTAAGCTGCAGCTTAGACATATGCTTCTACTATAATGTAATTAGGCCACATGTCATTATGAGATATTGGACTACTTGTCGCCATCAATAATCTTCATGTTTAAATAAAATTGTCGTGTTGAAATAATTATAATAATGAATATTATGCTGTACAGTTTAGCCTTCTTTCATGCACTTTTAATAATTCCATCACTTATTTTGTTTAAATCATTTTCATTAATTTATCATCAATGACTTGGATCATAACATTGCTTGGAAAAAATCATGAAAAAAATCCTCTTTTCTTTTTTCAACACAAAAAGCATGTTGGGTTGTAAATTCAGCCCTGTGTTTGATGAGGGGTGAATTGTGGTTTTTCCTTGAAGTATACTGTATGATTAAGCAAAATAAACCCAAGGTAGATTCTAAGAAAACACATTTTGATTGTAAAATAAATAACAAACAAACTTACTGGCTAATAACTACATTCTGGTAAAGTTCCTAGCCTACCTCCTCGTGGCAGGCAAAACAGAAACAGAAAGAAGAAGGAACGGACATGCTCAGAAGGCTTACAGAGAAGAATCAGTCTACCGTATGTCTTAGAATATAAGCACAGCTGGCAAAAAACAACAACATTGTGACACCCCTTCTTTTTGCCAGTTGAGCAGACATCAGGTACATCATCAAATAAGGCACATCTTACGGAGATGCTCGTGTTCAATTTTATCCTCTTATGAAAAACTAAACCCCTTCTGTGTTTTATCAATCTGAACACCTAAGTAAGTACTAATATGACCTGAAGATTTCAATGTGAAATATCTTTGCAAAGCTTTAGCAAAAATCTCACTCATTTTCTTATTTGGACCAATATAAACAATATCACAACATAAACAAGAATTATCTCATACATATTGTTAGATCTTTTTGTGAACACGCATTCATCAGTTTTGGACTTAATAAAGCCCATTGAATTTAGTTTGTCAGTAAGACATAAGTACCACATTAAACTGGATTGTTTAAGACCATAAAGGCTTTTGTTTAGGAACCAGGTATCCCCTTCTTGCTGTTGGAATCCTGGAGGACCTCTCACATAGATTTCTTCATCTAGGTCAGCATGTAGGTAAGCCGTGTCAGCATCAAACTGGAAAACCTCTAAACCAAGAATAGTTGCAGTGGCTAAAGCAATTTTTACACTCTCAGTTCTGACTGTGGGTAAGTAGGTGTTTATGTAATCCTCAGGATAACGTTGAGCGAAACCCTGAGCTACAAGTCTGGCCTTGTACAATGACTCACCATTAGGCTTCTTTTTGATTCTGTAGACCCATCAAGTGCCAATGACTTTTTTGTTTGCTGGAGGTTTTGCAGGTGTAAATATCTTAAGTTTCTTTAGGCTGTCCATTTCATTCTGCATTGCCTCATACCACTTCTCTTGCTCTGAATCAGGAAGATGCTTAATTTGTGTGAACGTATCAGGAGGAAGTGTAACATTGCAAACCAAAGGGAAGGGTGTTTTTGATAATTGCTACAAATATCGCTGTGGAGGGATTCCCTTTGTGACCCTCTTGGAATGTCTCAGAACAACAGTCCATTCTTCTTCTGCTTCATCCTCATCCTCACATTAGTCGCTAGCATCAGCTTCTGTGGCTCGCAAAGATGAAACATCAGGTTGAAAAGAACTAGTGGATGGAATATCTGCCTGTGAATCTTGGTCATTAGGCTACATGGCATCTCCAACATCATCTCTAGGAAAATAAACTCCAGGATCATTGGAATGAATCCTGGACCAGTCAACATCTTCCTCAAAATTAGGAGATTGGGAAATCACAATTACATGTCTAGAGTCAATAAATTTGCTCCATTTTGAAATATCATCTGTTGTGGCCCGGCAGGAGCCGTTGGAGCTGCCGCCAGACTCTGACAGCGAGGGGTCTTATGAGTCGGCCGTGGAGGAGGTGGAGGACCCTGGAACAACTGCTTAATTGTAGATGATTGTGCTTAGCTAATGCTGATTAAGATCATCTCCTGCTTATAAAAGAGACTGTTTGTGCCACACCCTGTTTGCAGGAGTCAACGTTCTCGTTCACGTTCATGAATTAACAGAAACCAACTTGAAGAAGTGGTTTGCTATGAGAGCTTGTTTGCATTGCCTAGGTTTGTAGTAATTGCTGCCAGAGTGCTTATCTCTTTGTTTATTTTGGGCTTGCAGCCAATGAGAGTCTGGACTGATTAAAACATTCTTTTGTACGTCTGTTTTGGCTTTCATTCCTGATGGAGAAGGGGTCTCAGAACAATCATCAATACCCATAAATCTCAGTCTCTTTGCTACTGGACCTCCTTTTCTTCTTTGAGCTAAGGGAATGTTCACCATAACGTATGAACCAAAAATATGGAGGTTCTTGAGATCGGGCTTGTAGCCATACATCATGAGTCTGATTTATTACACTGCTCCAAATATGGTTGACAATGTAATTTGAATATTTGATAGCTTCACCCCAGTATGGGTTACTGAGGTTGGCGTCTTCTAGGAGACAACGTATCATGGTTTGTAGGACCCCTTGTCTTCGTTCTGCGACTCCGTTATGAGCCGGTGTGTATGGGGCCGATGTCTGATGAAGAATTCCATTCTTACGCATCCAGTCCTGGAAACGCTGAGACAGGAATTCGGCACCACAGTCACTCTGTATTCTGGCAATGCAAACTTGGTGTTGGGTACAAACAAGAACTGCAAAGTCTTTAAAGACCTGAAAGGTCTCAGATTTCTCTTTCATAGAATATACATATCCATATCTAGAGTAATTATCAACAATTGTTAGAAAATATTTTCTACCACCAAGTGTTGGCGGAAAAGGACCTACTATGTCAGTGTGTACCAAATCAAAAATGCATGTTGACAGGCGTGTAGCGTGTTTGGGAATGGCTTCTGCTTTGTATTTGGCCTTCTTGCAGACAGCACAATCCAAAAACACCTTACACCCCTTTAGATCCAAACCTTTTGTGAAATCCGGCATTTTGTTAAGAACATGGAAACTGGCATGCCCCAATCTTCTATGCCACTTGTGGATACACCTGGAATGCAAAGGTTTACCAGTTAGTAAATTTTCAACATTAATAGTTCTGTGAGGAACCTCAGGCTTGCTCTGAGGAACCTGTTTTCTTATTTTCTTTTTATTGGCTTTAGGAGCCTTTGGAGTAGCTACAGGATCTCTCACTGGAACATCTCTCTCTGGGCCTGTGCTCTCCTCTTTTGGAGTTTGTATACTTGCCTGTGTTTTAGACTTTGGTTTTATGTAATAGACACCACCAATTAGCATGGTTTCAGCAACAATATCTCCATTTTTAACTATGTAACTTGTTTTTTCGAGGTGGTGAGCCTGGTACTTTAACACTCTAGACAAAAATCAAAAATCGCCAGATACAGTTTAGATGGGACGCACCAACCAGCATCACATTTAGCTATCTTGGAAAAAGACATCACCTCAATACAGTATGGAAAGCTCAAGATTTCTACACCAACGTACTGAAGGGTGGACAACCCTCTTCCTCTAGATCTAGACAAAGAGAACAAGAAGGATATGATGGAAAGCAAGCCACTCAAGTTTTAACAAGGGGGGATCAACTTGTTCTTTCAGAGGAACAAGAAGCTAAAGAACAAAGACAAGACCGCGTGGTTACCAGACAAATGGAACAGGAATTAAGAAAGCAACGTACACAAGCCACTGTTCAGGAGCATACAGGTGTTACATCAGAAACAGTGGGAGGAGCTAGGCCAAAGGTTAAATTTCAAGAGATTCAGATGGCTATTAAAAAGTTTCAGGGGGCTAATGATGGTAACTAAATCTCTAATATGGAATGTTAAGCGATTGGATTAATTTAGCAGGAAATGGAGTGCTCAGTATTGAAGGGTTTGATTTGGTATATGGCTGCTTGTTTGCTGTATAATAAAGAGGTGGATGAGAACTTTAAAGGTCATCTCTGGGGAATGCCTTGCTACGGGAAAAAAACATTAATATTAATTACATGGTAGATTTATAAAAAGGTTAAGGTATTCTGGACAAAAATAGGATGGATTATGTAAAATGCTCTCTCTCAAAAAAAAAACACCTATTCTCTGTTATGTATAATCACTGACTGTACAGCAGTAGAGATTAACGACTTTGCATTTGATAACTGCAGCTAGACTGTTGGTGGCGCAATACTGGAAGAAGGAAGATTTGTTTACTATCTAGGAATGGATATTGAATATCACAAACTTAGCAGAGATGGCTAAAATAGTTGCATATCTCAAGGATAATTCAAATGAGAGATATAAATGAGACTGGGAATAATGGATTGACTATATTCAAAATAAACATGGGTCTAGAAAACTTCAGATAGTTTATGACTAAGATCAGAAATGATACAAATTGTTTATAGTTAGCCTAGCAAGGAGGAACTAAGATCAATTCAAAGATGTTATTAACTTTCTACGTTTTCTCTTAAGTATATCTTAAACTGTTTTTGTTAAAGATTTATACCTTGTATTGGTTCTGGGAAGTCAGGGTGGGGGAAGGTTAGGGGGTTGGGGGGAGGGTGGGAGGGAGTGGAGTTTAAGTTGGAGGAGGGATGTTGGATGATTGTACATGTATACTGTTATTTTTTCTTTTTTATGTATATTGAAATGGAATTATAAACACCATCAACACAAAAGGGATTTTGCTCAGATGCTGAAACACACCAAGTGAATTAGAGCTAGAGTGGGAAGTAGAGGAGAGAAGAAAGGTAGGAAGAGAGGGATAGGAGAGAGGGTGAAGGGGGAAGATGAGGTGTATAAGGAGGAGTGGTAAGGGGAGAGAGGAGAAGGAGAAAGGAAGGGGAAGTAGAGTAGAAAATGATGGAGGGAAGACAGGATGTAGAAGAGTCGGAAGTAGAGGAGAGAAGAAGATAGGAAGAGAGGGATAGGAGAGAGGGTGAAGGGGGAAGATGAGGTGTATAAGGAGGAGTGGTAAGGGGAGAGAGGAGAAGGAGAAAGGAAGGGGAAGTAGAGTAGAAAATGATGGAGGGAAGACAGGATGTAGAAGAGTCGGAAGTAGAGGAGAGAAGAAGATAGGAAGAGAGGGATAGGAGAGAGGGTGAAGGGGGAAGATGAGGTGTATAAGGAGGAGTGGTAAGGGGAGAGAGGAGAAGGAGAAAGGAAGGGGAAGTAGAGTAGTATGGAAGCGGAAATACACCAATGAAAGGAAGAGTGGGAAGCAGAAGGGAGAAGAAAGGTGGGAAGAGAGGGATAGGGGAGAGGGTAAGGGGGGAAGATGAGGAGGATGAGGATAAGGAGGAGTGGAATGTAGAGAGAGGAGAAGGAGAAAGGAAGGGGAAGTAGAGTAGGAAAGGAAGATGGAGGGAAGATAGGAAGTAAGAGAGAGGTAGAAGAAAGAGGTGTATGGAGAGTAGAAGAGCTAATAATGGGTGTTAATATTTTTGGGGCGTTGAGGACAAGAGGAACTGATGTAATCATTATTTAATATTATATGATACTGGCTATGTATACTATTCATGTGATTGTATGTTATGAAAATGGAAATAAAAATATGTTTAAGAAAAGAAAAAGAAAAAAGAAACACTCTAGAAAAGTGACTCTGACTAAGCAAATTACTACTTGCTGTAGGTATGTAATAAACATCAGGGATAAATGCATCGAGCTCCTCAACATAAACAGTTCCTTTTCCCATAACCTTACAAGGATGATTGGAGAAAGAATAAAGTTCACGCAGTTCCGGTTCAGACTCGTGCATCTCTGTGAACAATTCCTTTCTATAGGTAACATGCAGCGCTGCACCACTGTCTAAAGTCCACAAAAGCCATTTATCATATTCTGGATGTGGTTGTGGTTCGTTGGTTAAGGCCAATGTGGTGAGTGGAGCTTGTAGATCACGCCTTGGACCACGATAACTTTGCCTTCCGCCTCTGCCTCCGGAATCTGTTCCTCTGGGCTGGTATGTGGCGGGAGCTGGAACTCATTGGAGACAATCCCAGGCGGCATGTCTCATACGGTTACAGATGTAGCATCTTGGCATCCTTGGAACGTAGGCTCTTCCTCGGAAAGCAGGCCTCGCTGGAGCTCTTGATGCGGGTGGTCTTCGCAAATGTGGCGTGGCTAACATGAGTGCTTCTTCTTCAATTAAAAATCTGCAAACATTGTCCACTGTGCGTTGAGCAATAGGGACTTGGTTAATCTTTGCAATAACATTTTTCCATTCATAATTCAATGAGTTAATGAAAATGCTGACCATTTGCATATCATCAATGCAAAATCTTCTTTCTCTCAATTCTTTTCGCATTCCTTTCAGTTTGGTTAAATGTCCTCCAATTTGTTCACCAGGTCTCAATCTTGAACCATGGAACTCAGACATGAACAAACATGAAGATTCAATTGAGACGGGCCTGTAGGAATTCTCCAATTGGACCCAAATTTGTTGGGCTGTTGCATCGGGGGAAAAATAACTTGCAATTCAGTATCCATGGACATCAATAATGTTGTGCAAGCCTTAGTCTCTAGGTCTCTTATTACAGGAGTCCATGGCTGGGCAGGAGGATTAAACACCATACAATGGGTACCTTCTCTGCGAAGCAAAAGTGTAACCTCACTGACCCAGGCCTTATAATTCTGTCCTGACATTTTTAATTTTGACTCGCCAGTCAATGGAGCAACAGAAGATGCCTGTTGAGGAATGTGCATTTGGAATGCTGGCTGTGCTTGAGCTGCAATATTAACATGGCCTGCTGGAGATACAGCCATTTGCCCTTGCTGCATTAAGTATTGTTGTGCTCCATCTAAAAAGGCACCAGCACCACCAGGGGGTGCTGAAGATTGGGCCTATGGAGGTACTTGTTGCATTGCAGCTTGAATAGCTGAGCAAGTTAAGGACAGGTTTGATAACGTTTGTTGCAATATCTGTAATTGGTTTAGGAATTCAAAATGCAGGTTAGGTTTCTGCAGTAAATTACTTTCACCAGGAGATGGTGCTGCAGTTTCAGTTTTAGGCTTCTCAGTTAAACTTTCTGTCTGCATGGCTTGTATAAATTGAGAAGAAAAAACACTCTGTTCTGATTGGCCTGACACGATATCCACCAGGGGGAGTGTCTTAGGCTGTGGAGAAGAAGCCAAAATGGTGTATTCAGAGGTTTGAACAACAGTAGAGTCCATCTTGTTTAACTCAAGTGTAGATAAGGCCATTTTGGCCTGGAACAGTTCACGTTGAAAAATTTCTATTCGATCACGATAGCCTTTTATAGCTTGTTCAGAGCTCTGAGGAGAATGATTAGTTTCTCTCTCTGTGTAGGAGTGAAAAGGCTCCTGTGAAAACTTTTGCCTTGTATCATGTGTTTCAAACTCTGAATGTTATTGAAAAATTGTTTGAGAGCGTGCATACTTATAAGGGGGCATTACTGACCTCGGTCGAAGCATGTTGCCTTTAATAGCAGCCTCTTTGCAGTCTTCTCCTTGGAGCCTTTGTAAAATACTTTTTATTTCTTCATCAGAGACATTTAAAGTTGTTGCAGAATGCTTTCTTGTTTTTCTTCTTCTTAGGCATTCTTAGGAGTGATTTACATCAGCGTTCCTCAGTCGCTAAAGTAATCATCTATCTAATTAGCCTAAACGCTTATCATTAAAGTAACAAGCAAGGAAAAAACCATAATCTCCTATAACCATCCTCTGCTACCATGTAAGGGCTGTAAAGTCAGCCCTGTGTTTGATGAGGGGTGAATCGTGGTTTTTCCTTGGAGTATACCTTATGATTAAGAACAGTAAACCCGAGGTATATTCTAAAAAACATATTTTTATTGTAAAATAAATAAAAACAAACTTACTGGCTAATAACTACATTCTGGTAAAGTTCCTAGCCTACCTTCTCGTGGCAGGCAAAACAGAAACAGAAAGAAGAAGGAACGGACATGCTCAGTAGGCTTACAGAGAAGAATCAGTCTACTTTATGTCTTAGAATATAAGCACAGCTGGTAAAACAAAACAAAAAAAACATCGGGACAAAGCATACAGGACTTCTCAAAGTTTGTGCCAGGAATTGGACATCAGGTAGAAGAAAAAGGTTTCCAAATCTTGGTTGATCCTGAAAAGATTAAAGGAATACACTTCAGTCTTTCACAAGATTCTTATATTTTCAGTTACATTGAGTATTAAAATAAAATTTCCAGAAAAGTTTTTGGAGGAACAGATAGCCATGAAAATACAGAAATGAGGTACAATTTTTCATCAACACTATGTTTTTATATTAATTATAGAAAGACTAATATGGATTAGTTTGTAGTCAAAGAATTTAGAAGTTACTTCTGAAGTATCACAATAAAAATGCAAAGTGTAAGTTTTTGCTATGTTAAGAATCATGGTAGGAACATCCCTTTTCCACAAATTAAAATTATATTTAACCTGAATAGGAAATAATCTATTTGTTTAATCAAATCAATATACTTGGCTCTGTTAATTTTCATTTTTTAAAAATACTCTTGACAGAAATACAGAATTTTTTTTGACACCTACAGTTGATTAAAATGTTGTAATGCTTTTTCTTTCTTTTTTTTTTTCTTTTTAAAAATTGAAAACAGCAAAGTAATCAGATTCTGACTGTTGCTGCAAGGGCAACCATCCATCAGTCTTCCTGCTATTTTGCTGACAGATGTGAATGTTGGCAATGTTCATAACATTTTATTGTATATTTTAAAAACCAGATCTATTTCGTTAAGTTTTTGTTTTTAAATAGTTCATGGATTATTCATAGATTCAATGATACCACCCACTGCTCTATTTAGGATCAAAGTAAAAGAATTTGAACAATTAAAACACTAACAATTGACCATGAAACTAGTCCAAGGAAAGCAAATATGTGGGTCTGCAAGGCTGGGCAAATTTTGGGGCTGTGGGAACAAAGTTTGCCTCCTTTGAACCCTTTGAGGACAGCATATAAGTAGTGACATATCTGTTGATAGAGGAATGAAGCACAGATGCATATATATTTGCTTATATAGCCACACACACCTAGACTGTTTAGAAAAAAAACAACCTCAATTTACATTCTTGTCTACAACGATGTCATCCTTTAACCTATTGAGAAGTTAGACAAAGGCACTAGATTTACATACCGGTATATTCTGACTATATAAAAAAAGCCTTAAAACACATGCAGTCGTCTTCCAAACCTAATTAATCAAATCTTAATTTTTCAGTTATTAGTTATTTTATTTCAGCTGCTTCTGTTCTTTCTGTCTCAACCAATTGCTACCCTCTATGTAGATTAGTTTCTTTCATGTGTTTTCAGGGTGTTTACTCATATTTCCTACCAAATCCAACTAAACTGTTTTTGCCAACTTAATTTATAAATTTCATTTTAACTCCCATTCTACGGTTAATGAAAAGAAGCATATTCTTCACTATACATTTCTGTTTCCACTGTGTGTGTTAGAAACCCTTCTTAATTCTCAGTTCTCTGGAATGAATTTGAAAAAATGGCCTTAAACTAAAACCAAATGTAATATAATCATGAAGGCAGAACAATATGTCAGAACATTTACATTCCTCTACTAGTTCTTAAAATTCACAAAGTAAATATACTGTAGGAGCGTATGAAACTGTAGTTTAGAATAACTGAAGCCTACTTTTCACTGAGGTGAATCTCTACCTGTGTTATTAATGTGAACATGTTAAAAGATGGCAAAGTTGCAAAGTAAACAATATATAATGAAAGTAAAGTGAACTGATAATAAATAAAATGCTTAGCAAGTGGTTCAACACTGAGCAGGAATTAAAACAAGGTTATGTAAAATCTATTTGGTCTTTTAATATATTTATGGATACATGGATCAGGAATGGTAGCACCTATAGAGGTGTTGTGAGGATGTATTTTGTAGGCTGTTATGCTATTATATAACAGAACTAAATCATACAGCAAATGATTTGCAGCAAATATGATGCAACAAGAAATATGGAAATTAATTAATCAATGGACCAAAATAATTGTATTTGACAGGGGAAAGGAAGCTATAAAGAAAAACTAGAACAAATAGATTAATTTGTGCACTTGTTAAAAATGAAGATGTTAATTGAATAATTTGAACATAATTTGTATGTAGTAAAACATGTTGAGATAGGTTGAACAATGGATGATAAGTGAATGTGGTCTAAATATGCAATTAATACGGAATATGAAAAATACATTAAGATAGTTTAGTCATGTGGAGAGAATGATCAAGACAGAGTCAAGAGGAAATGGAAACAAACAAGTAGTTGAATGGAGTCTTGATTTCCTTAAAATAAAGGAAAAGGAAATGTTTTATATTTATGAAGTGATAGAAGGTAGGATGGAAAGCTCTTCTGTTTTGTTTTTTGTTTCCCCCATCTCATGCCTTTTTCCTTTTTGTACTATTTGTCTCTTCTTCTTTTAGTTCATTATAATGCTGCTTATCTTGAAGGAGAATAGCATGATGATAAGCATGTACATACATAGATATACAAGCATTTCATATAAATCCTCTCCAAAAAATCATGCCTCTATGTAAGGAAAAAGGAAAGCACATGTTCTGGCTTTGTCTATCTGTATACATAAACTTCCACTCATCAATTCAGTTTAGTACAGCTTACAGAATCATGATGGATATTTAACTGTCCATATGGCTTTCCCTTTCATATATACTATAGTTAGGAAAAAAGTTTTGACTTGATGTTTTCCTTCGTGTCTTCATAATTAACCTGCTTATAAAGCAAATCCTGAAGAAAACTATACCTCTTATTTACTTAAATCAGAATTTTACAGGGAATCACATATATTTTGTCTATTTGTACCAGGGACGTGCAGTCACTAGAGGCAAGGGAGGCAGAGCCTCCCCAGTCTCCTGAGAGAAAGGAAAGAGTTTTAAATATTTTTTTTAATGAATTAAAGCCAGGATAGTTGCTACCAGATTTCAAGTCACAGTGGCTTGGTGTCTGCTCTCAGTGTTAACTAGGAGGAGGCGAGAGAATTCGGAGCCTCTTTTGCTTAAGGAATTTTTCGCCTTTTAAAAGTTAAGGCGGAGTTAAAAAGCAAAAGATTTAATATGCAAAAGAGGCACTGATTCTCCCGCCTCCTGATCTGGGAGCAGCGAATCATGTCTTGCACTTGAGCGGCTGCGCAAGTGCAAGGGTGATTCTGGAGAGGTTTTTCTTTGACCACTAGCCGCCATTTCTTCAGCAGCCAGCCCAGCACCGAGCGGGGAGGACGACGACGAGGAGGAGGAGAAGAGCGGTGAGCCCTTGTCGGGTGGGGGTGGCTGGCTGGCTGGCTGGGAGAAGAGCGGTGAGTCCCTCCCCAGCCAGCCAGCACTCACCCCACCCAACCTGCTCCCTGCTTGGCCGGCCAGCTGGCCGGCACAAAGACTCACCACTCTTCTCCTCCCAGCCAGCCAGCCACCCACCCCCACCCGACCTGCTCCCTGCCTGGCCAGCCAGCCGGTACAAAGACAAACCACTCTTCTCCTCCCAGCCAGCCAGCCACCCGACCTGCTCCCAAGAATGTCAGCGGGGACGGAGGAGGCAGGGGGCGAGGCGGCAGAGCACGGCAGCGGTGAGAAGCAACGTCCCCGCCGCTGTCTCGCCTGTCGGACACAGCGGCGGGGACATTGGTTCTCACCGCTGCCGCGCTCTGCTGCCTCGCCCCCCGCCTCCTCCGTCCCCGCTGACGTACTTGGGAGCAGGTCGGGTGGCTGGCTGGCTGGGAGGAGAAGAGCGGTTTGTCTTTGTGCCGGCTGGCCGGCCAGGCAGGGAGCAGGTCGGGTGGGGGTGGGTGGCTGGCTGGCTGGGGAGGAACTCACCGCTCTTGCCTCACCAACGGTATCCTTCACCGCACGTCACTGATTTGTACTCTCCTTTGCATTCTGGTTTATTATTGTTTTGGTACTAGAGCAACACAGTTGGTTGCAGCAAGGATAGGGAACAAATCTGATGCAAATTAGGAGTTTGTCAAGAAAAAAATGAAAATCAATTTGAGTACTAAGGATATAGTTGAAGAGAACTGAGACTGGAAAAAGTCAGAAGCAGACATAGAATTATCAGAGATCTTAAGGTAACATTGGTAGTTTATATAGGAAAAAGTGGCTGCTAGTAGACAACTGGAATCACTAAATTAAAAAGAAATAAAAGAAAAATTTACCATCTCAGTCGTCTTTTGAGATTCCTCTCTGTATAACTATGAAGAAGATAGAGGTAATTTGGGAACTATGAATTATTCAGTAGTGCTGGCAGTTTGACAAACATGAATAGAGAAGTTGGCATTAAATAACATTTAAACAGGCTAGAGAAGAATAGAAAACCAAAGGAAAAGAGAGAGGGATTGCATTCAGATAGCCATTTGGGATAAGGGCCAATCAAGAAGGTGCAATTAAGTAACCCTGAAGGAAAAAAAAATAAGGAAACTGCTTCCTGATATAGCTGCTGCTGTAGGTAGTTTTTCAAGGGAGAGCTAGTGTTGGATTGTTGAAAGCAGGGGTGGTATCTTACCTTCCCTACAGGCTCTCAAATGTGTGGCTGTCCATGCAGGTGCTTTGGCTAAGGTGACCAGATTTTAATATTGGTAAAGAGGGACACCATTGACGGGAGGGGGGGGCGTTCTTCATTAAAAAAAATTAAAAAATCGGGACGTGGGACAAATTGTTCACGTGTGCATGCTCACATTTGTGAACCTGTAAGATTCATCACTGGTCCTAAGTCACTTTTTTAGTGCTATTGTAAATTGATTAGTCATTAAATGAACTGTTGTAAGTCAAGGACTACCTGAACTGTTCTAAACAAAAAACCTGTAACCATATATCCCCATAACCATTAGTCTGATCAGCCCTTGTAACATATATCACAGCCTTCAAGATGGGGACATCTGCAATAGGAGATCAAAAAAGATAGTTTTCAATTATAGGCTGGAACCAGCATCTTGACTATTCTGACTCCCCACAACCCTACTTCATGTTAATATAAAGAAATTAGGTGGATACAATTCCATATTGAATTCAAATTGACTTACAATCGTGTCTGTGTGTGTGTGTGTGTGTGTGTACACACAGTATATCATATATATATAGCATTGTAAAAGTGAAATTTCCACCTATTGTCACTCATATACTGGGTTCCTAATTTTATCTAAGTTCCTGTTAATTTTAATGGTTTTATATTGCTGTTTTATTGTATTGTAAGCTTCTCAGTATCACTTTGGATAGTAAGATGAGTGGCATATAAATTTAATAAATAAATAAATAATACTCATTAACTTATCATACCTATCTATAGATAAGTGCAAAAAGCAATTAAACAAGCATTTTCAAGAGGAGAAAAGTACCTTGAGTCTAAAAGATAATCTCTTGGGATTAGGGGGCATGATTTTGTTCCTTGATTTGGCAGATATGCCATTTTAGCAAAATGTTTCAGAATCCAATCCTTAAACCTAAATCATAGTTTGCCAATTGCCTGAAGAAATATCATCTGTTACTGAGATGGATTAGAACTAGTTAAACACCAAGCCTTCCTTGAAAGGTAGGGAAACCAAGTTTCTTAAGCATTTTGAAGCAAATATCATTTAAAGGTCTTACTTAACTCCAAGTGATCTTTTGCATATTGGGGAGGTAAGTAGGCTAAAAACAATTCAGCCTTTTATTTCCTATCAATTCTGGTGCAAGGTGATGGTTTAACCCCCCCCCCCCCCAAACACACACCAATAGCACGGAGGCTGAGGAAAATGAGAGCGGAGAATCGAGCTGCTCATTTTTCCGCAACCTGGTGGGGCAGAGGAAACGGGGTGAGGTGGCCTCAGGTGACAGCCCTTTGGGGGCATCGCTTCTCGGGCCAAGCCCAGGTGCGTCTGTAACAAAGCCCATGGTAAAGTGGTTGCCACCGCAGCGCCGGCTGCCTGGTAACCGGGTCCTGCCCCCTTAAGCCGCTGGAGGGTGGGACGGAGGCGAAGAAATCCTTTCCATCCAAACCTCTGGCCGGTTCCTCCAGCGCTCCCGCGGGTCGCTGGGTCCTGGAACTGTCACACTTTCCTTTTCCTCCTTTCGTGTGCTCACTCCCCACCCCATGCGGGCAGCGGAGGGGAAGGAGTCTCTGGTGGCTGTAGCAGCAGCAGCAGCAGAAATGGTGGTGGTGGCTGGAGGGCAAATCTGGGCAGGTGGCTCTGGCTCTCCCTTCCCCGAGCATGTCCTGTTGCTGCTGACGCCGCAGCGGGAGGAGCGAGCGAGCCACTGACCGACCCCGCACGTCCCATCACCGACTCCAGCTCGGTGGGCAAAGGGGCAAACTCTCATTAGCAGCGGGGATGGTTAAATGTTACATCAGAAGATTGATGGGGTATTTTAGAATGCAATCAGTGCAGTAACAACTAAACAGGCAGGCATGCCAAGTGGCACAGGACAGGCAAGAATTTACCAGGGGCTTTTTAATTAGGGGTGGAGGGAGATGGACCTCAATTCAGGACCACACAAGGGAGTCCTGTTTCTTCAAGCAAGAATTCTCAAAGAGCAGTTGCTGCCACGAATGAAAAGCAGCTTTTAACCCCAAGTGCGATGCCACGAATGTCACTATTTTCATCCGAGCCGCCACTGCAATCCTTGCACACCAGGGAGAAAGAGGAATCGGGAAGAAAAAAATAAATAAATAACCACCCTCCCAAGCAGCTGGAGCTTGCAAAGGGCGACATTGCAATGAGGGTCGTACTCCTGACCCTCTAAAACTCTCGGGAAACTCCTTTGCAGCCACGGGGGGAACCCTGTCACAGGAGCAGCCCCACTGGCGGGAGAATGATAGGACGGCTGCGAAAAGGCACAAGGGGGGGGATTGACAGCAAGGGTCCATCCCACCACTCGCCTTAAAGCTCTCGCCTAGCGAGAGCTTTAAGCTCTGGGGTTGCAGCTGCTGCTCGCCATTCCCTCAACTCGGAGTACGGAGCGCGCGCAAAACCCTGCCATGTGGGATTCCCCGCAAACCTCTCGCATATTCCCCCTACCCCCCACTCGCTCCGTCTTACCAGATTTTTTTGGGGGGGTATCTGTAGAGGGAATTGGACGGGACATCCACCTCTTCCACTCCAGCATTCTGCTGGCTGGTGAGCACTCCCATGCTTCAGGCGCGGCGGCAGAGGGTATCCGGGGTTGCAGGGGGGGGCAGAGAGGAGGGGGGTACGTCAGCTTCCCAGTTCGTGGCAGACCTTTCCTAGCCAGCGCAAAGGACTTTCCCGGACTTGCTTTGCTGAGCGGGGGCGTTAGTAAAAAGGAAAGCAACTTCAGAGCTGGCGTCTGGCAGGCAAAGGCTTCCCACTGATGGCTATGCTTTGGAAACGCGGATCTCCAATGCCAGGTCCACGCCAGGAGGTTCGGGGCTTCCCTCCAGGCCACCTGCACAGCCAGAAGCCGCGTCCACAGCTCCATGGGGAAAGATGGGCCATGGGAAAGGGGAGCAAGTGCGCTCCCCGCCTGCCCGCTCCAATCTCACCCGCCCAGTTCCCAAACCCTCTCTTCGGAAAGAGTTCTCCAGCAGCCTCTGGCAAGGTGTCTTCTCCGCCCCGCTCCGGCTGAAAGCAAATAAAGCAAATAAAATATAAAATGCTGGTTTACCTTTCTCTGCTGCTTCTCTCCCAGGCTGGAGCCGAGAGGAGATCTCTGTCCTAGTCTTCCTGCTGCCCTTGTGGCACGGGGAAAACGGACAGTACTTTTTCCCTTCTGTCTCCCCGTTGCTCAGAAAAGCAATTCCGGAAAGGTCCTTTGGTGGCGGCAGGCGTCCTAGAACCTGCCTGCTAGCAAAGGACGTTCCCGGAGTTGCTTTTCTGAGCAACGGGGAGACAGAAGGGACAAAATACCATCCGGCCAGGACGGGTATACGGGGCTGGGGGCGGGGCAGGCTTACTTCCGGGTCCGGTCACAAAAATCGGGACTTTTTAAGAACGCCCCGGGACGCGGGACAAATTGTGCGAAATCGTGACTGTCCCGCGAAAATCGGGACATCTGGTCACCTTAGCTTTGGCTAAAAAATGTGCTTAAATGGAATAGCATAGAGCCGGGGCGGGTGATTTCAACCCGTGATTTCTACTACCGGTTCGGGTAGAATACCACGTCTGGTTGAAAAGCATATTGTGTTTTAAATACATGCTGTATTTTTAAGAGACTAGTCAATCTGTTGAATGTGAACTGCAAGTTCCGAGTCTTTCTCCAGAATATAGGAATACTTTACTGTAAGCTTGTTTTGTGGTTTCTTGATTGGGGTATTGTTTTTGATTGTTGGTCTGATGTTAATCTTGGTGTTAAACTATGCTCATCTGGGTGTTGATTGCTGGTGGGAAGGTGTTTGGATCTATTTGCTTCCTTTTGGGCTTGTTGATTATTTCTTTTGCACAAGTATGTAGATGTTATTTATGTCTATGTGACTACCCATGGCCTATTTGTCAGAGTGCCAGGCTTCCAAAATTGTCTAGTGATTTTGGGTTTGACTTGATCTAGGATAGTCACTGTGACCAAGATTAAGTAAGCCCAAAACTGTTAGAAGCCTGGCATTCTAACAAATCAGCCATCAATACGCCTAAACAATATCTACATACTGTTACTTGCTAGTAATCAACATTCAGGTAAGCATAAATTAACACTAAGACCAACACTAAAAAAATAAACAATACTCCAATCAAGAACTGCCAAACCAGCTAACAGTAAATAGCCCAACCACGAACCATTAGAATAAAATTGAGAGCAAACCCCATTCCCTACAGCGCTAATGATGTTGCCTAGTTTGGGTAATGGACCATGTGCAACAAAATAACCATGCTCAGAAGGCACCAAGTCCCTCAACATAAAATGAAAAATAAAATAGATTTCATTATTTTTTTTAAAAAAAATATTGTATATTCCTACTTATATACCCTTGCATATGTCAATTGTTTTGAGACTGATAATTCAGGAGATTTTATTGTATCCTACCCTACTACTATTTTTACAAAGTGTTATCTGAAATGCACAAGTAAATGTTATAAAGAAAGTTTTATTCAATGCTTACTTATCCCAAGTAAGTCCCAAGAATAGATCACAGAACCATTGTCCAAATATTATTTATTAAATAAATTACTTCAGTTAAGCATTCCCCAAAATGGTTCTGGCTAGGTGCTGCTCGTTAATAGCTTAAAATCTGGACTAAATTATCTAGGACGTTTTCCAAATATGTGTACAGTATACATGAAAGCTGGTTCCTTTTTACCCCTCTTGGGCACCAATTAAAAAAAAGCATTTTTCAATCATGACTATTATCTATTCTGCAGAAAATTCATAGTGCTGATTGTAGCAATAATTTCAGCTCACCAGTGACATATATTAAAGCCAACCTTCTTTTCCATATAAAATGTACATATTTTACCATAGAAAGCCTGAATGTAGACCACATGGACTGTAGCAAGATATAATAGAGGAGATGGCTGAATCAAATATTTACTTATGCACTTTTAAAAAGATCTTTGCAAAGCCACATAAGCACAATGCATGGCACAGCTCCAAGTTACATGTGCTTGGATATAATCATAATACTTTTTTAAAAAGTTCTTTGAGTCAATTTTGTCAAGAGCTCCCTGTAATATTCTATCAGTACTATAGTAACACCTAACTGATCTAGGGGAATAATTATATATTCACAGATTTTTAAATCTACTAAAGGCGATTCAAGAATACCATTTTTATTCTTCTGAGATTTCAGTCTATATACAATCTAAAGAGTAGGTTTTTTTTTTCTTGGTATTATAGCATTTTGCTTATTCACAACCATTGCAACTGTAATGATTTGGGATTTGTTTTAGTTTGTTCGTTTATGAGGAAAATGCAGGCTGTATCTGATAAATGGAATACTAACTAAATAGAACTCCAATAGGTTTTACATTTTATCTTCCCAGCATTTACATTTTTAAAGAAAATCTTTTTAAATAAATCTTTAAAAAATATAGTCTTTCATATTTTGTATAGCATAGGGAACCATTGCTTTAGACAAATAATGATCTGGAAATTAGTTTAACCTATGCCACTTTGCATCTGGTAAATATTATGCCTCTTTTCTAGCAATGAGATGGAACTGAAGATGCCTCTATGGTCAGGGATTTTATTATTCATGTTTTATTACTCAGTGAGCTTCAGATTGAATGTTCAAATTATAGTTGGCCAATTAAAAGCAAAACATAGTTTCTCAAATCACTAAAAGTCTATATACCATATCTACACCTTCTGTTTAATGTTACTTATACTGTTTCCAGGAACATGTAATTTATGTAACTGATTGGCTGCAGTAATTTTTGCAATTAATTCTTTCTCCTGAGCCTGTTGCCCAGTCTCTCATGCTCTAGCTCAGTTCCATAGTTAGAAGCCTTAAAGAAAAACTCAATATGACTGAAGATGCTTCTGATTAGCATTGGCATAGAGGCACATCTGAAGGTCTTTATTATGTTTTTCTATAGATGCCAATTGATTATAGAAGCTACCTAAAATTATTCTGTCTTCTAGAGCCATTGGGATTTAATATGGTTTTATCACTGGATTTTCTTTTTATTGTTTTTGTGGAATTGTTACAATGATTTTATAATAATATAATTTTATTTGGCATTTTTGTTGCTGTAAACTGCTGAAAGCCCCTGATAGAATACAAATTATTTAATAATAAATTAGGAAATGTGTAGCTGTTGTCTACACATTGTTTTGTTTGAACAGCTGAAATCAAGCCTGTTCACCCAAGGCAATTCTAGAGTAACATGTGCTTCAGGACAACCTCCCTCTTAGACTGCTTTTTAAAAATGAATTATGCCTTACTTTTTCTATATTATCTTCACTGACACTGTTAGTTTTATTGTTTTCTTGAAGAGATATTTTATTATTCTTTTGTAAATCCTTTTGGATTTTTTCATGAAGAATTCCAGTATAAAAATAAAAAAACAACACCATAGAGTAAGCTATCTTTTTCAAATACACTTGCAGTGGCAACCTATTACATATTACCTGGCAAAAGAAATCAGTGTTTCTTAAAATCTCTCCTTGGAGTCCAGAGGGTCAGACCCAATCAAGGGTACTCAAAATTCAAATTTGCCAGCCTATGTTGAAATCCCATCAAACAATTGTGAGAATCCACAGTAGCAGTGAATACTTAGATTTCAATATTTAATGCAATACATATTGATAAATATAACCCATACAAACAAACACCATTTTGGGATCCTGAGAGAAATTTTTTAAAACAAAGACAGTAATATAGAATACAATAGATTGTATTTGTTTCAGAAGTTCCTCTTTTTGGCTTGGTTCTTTAATCCAGAGATACGGAATTTGTGGGTCCTTGATATTCTCTGTGATTGGCTGTTTTCAGAGGGCAGCAAGACCACCCAGTTCAACCCTGAGCTACGCACATTTTTTTCTATCACACAATTTAATAGCCTAGGGCCACATGTGACTCATGGAAGCCTTCAGTTTGATCCAGCACAGCTCCCTATAGGTCAGAAATTAAAAAGTTTGATGCGATACAAAAGGGAAATGATTCAATCCATTGGGATGAATATTATTTGCTATGTTTAATTAATTAGTATAAATTAATTCAATTAAAATTTATTTTTTGTCCTACATCTGTCCATCCTGGCTCTGCCTATTTTTTTGGAGAACGATCTCTGGAATCCCATTCAGTGCTCACTAGGAACCTCAAATTACTGCATGCTGCTGCTATAAACAATTGTAAACATGCATGTTATTTGATCTATATTTGACTACATGCCTACTCAAAAATAAAAAGTTATGAATATGAGTACTCTTTTTTTCATGGGGGGTACATCTTATAGAACAAGGAAAGTTCAAGTAAATATGTGTATAAACTGTATAAATAGATCTGTGCTGCAGGCTATTTAAAGCTGGATGCAAGATATGAAAACACTGCAAACTATTGTTCAAGATAATTTGAGAAAAGGGAATCATTCACCAAGAGTGCTAATAACTACTGCTAAGTAGGCATTCTACATGAACCTGCAATTTTATTGCTATAATATTTATTCTTAATTTAAAAACTCAGCCAAGATTCAGGCAGCTAACACATACAACTGTAATGTTTTGAACATATTTTTCTCTCTACACTATACAGCCTTCTGATGCATGAAATGAAACTCTTACTCTTAACTCAGACTATAGGCACACAATCTTTCCAGTAGTTCACATACTAGTTGGTAACATCTTAATTTGAGGCTTGATTGGAACATTATACAGAAGTTATTGAAAGACAGTAAAATGGACATCAACAATCTCACACCCTGCTCAAAGTTGTGACAGCAAGTTTAAATTTTTGACCTTAACTATCAAGAAAAAAAAACAATTTTAAAACTGGCATGTCAGTGACTTCTTAAAAGTCAGGATGCCTGGTCAAGATTAAATTGCAGGTAGATTTCTTTTTTTTTTTTAATTATTTTTATTTTTTGTTACACAGACAACAATGGGAAAGGGAGAGGATGGGGAAAAAAAGGGGGGGGGGAGGGGAAACCCATCTTCACATACAATATGTCGTTTAATCACAGGTGCATCCCTACTAAGTTTATACATCCCGTATCTCTCTATTGTATATTTAATAAGCACCACAATAAGCTAGGGTTTAAAAAACAAAAAACAACAAAATAAAACAAGGGAGAGAGAAAAAAAAGGGTGGGGGGAGGGGGGAGGCCAAAAAGGACAAAAAAAGGTCCAAGAAGGAAAGGGAAAAAAAAAAAAGACCATCATCACATGCAGCATGTCGTTTGATTACGGTTGTTTTAACATCTACATCTTCAAATAATGTTTACCATCTCAGATATTTCCTCTAATGTAACTAAAGGTCTCATTTTCCTTCTACCATATATATTCAGTTAACATTAGCATTGTTTTCCCCCAGAGAATATACTTCTATTCATTGTTAATCTTGCATTTCATACCTTCAAACAGAGATCTTATTCCTTCATTGTTCAACAAGGCATCGCTGCCTATATATACCAGTTTTCATTTGTTCCCCTATTAGAATTGCCTTATCAGCAGCGAAATATCATTATAGTAAGTTCTTAACCTTATACATTATATCACCAGACCTTATATTAGTACTTCCTTATATCATTGTTGAATTATTTCACAGCATAATTATATCATCATTTACTTTTTCCAATTAAGGCATAAGTGTATCATTTTTCATTTCCAAAATTTTGTTTTTTTTCCCCTTAGCCATTGATAAAACAAGTCCCATATCATATAAAATTGTTCATCCTCTTGCTCTCTAATTTCAAATGTCAATTTACTCATTTCGGCACAGTCCATTATTTTTCGAATGATTTCTTCCTCTTTTGGTATTGTTTCATTTTTCCAGTTTTTTGCAAATACAATTCTGGCTGCTGTTAACACATTTACAATCAAATATTTTAAGTCTTTGTTGTAGGTTTCTGGTAAAATTCCCAATAAAAAGACCTCTGGTTTAAAGTCTATTTGTTTGTGTATCATTTTCTCCAACCACATGTGGATTTTAGTCCAGTATCTTTTAGCTTCAGTGCAAGTCCACCACATGTGGTAGTATGAGCCAGGTATCTGGTGACATTTCCAACACTTTTCTGATTTATTCTTGAACATTCTTGCAATTCTGGTCGGGGGTAGATGCCACCTGTAAAACATCTTATACAAGTTTTCTCTATATGCAGTAGACATTGTCATTTTATAATTTTGAGACCACAATTTCTGCCAATTCTCTAAATCAATCCCATACTTAAAATTTTTCCCCCAAGCAATCATAGTTTCTTTAACTTGTTCTTCATGCAATTTAAACTCCAATAAATATCCATATAGTTTTTTAATTACTTTTTCATTGGTACCTGTTAGAATTTTGTCTAGCTCAGTCATTTTATTATAGAGACCTTTAGTTTTTCTATCTTCATTATATCTAGATTGTATCTGTACATATGAATACCAGTTCATTTCCATCCCTTCTTGCTTCAACTCTTGACTAGATTTGAGCTCACCCTCTGTATTCAATAATTCTATATATCTAACTGTTTGTTCCTTTTTATGTATTATCGGATACGAGAATGCTTCAATTGTTGATGTCCAGACTGGAATTTTTAAATAATGTAATTTTTTAATCTTTTCCCAATTTAACAACAACACCTCCCTTATATAATGTCTTCTAAAATAACCATGTGGTTTAGTTTCCTTATACCATAAGAAAGCATGCCATCCCAACAGCAAATCGTGACCTTCTACGTTCAATAATCTAGAGTTTTTTAATGATATCCACTCCTTAATCCACATCAGGTTTGCTGCCTGATAGTATAGCTCCCAATCGGGTAAACCAAAACCTCCTCTTGATCTAACATCTTGTAGTAATTTAAGCTTTATTCTAGCTTTTTTCCCTTGCCAAATAAATTTCAAAACTATTTTATTTAAGTCTAGAAAAAAATCCTTACCCAGTCTAATTGGGATTGTCTGAAACAGATATAGAATTCTAGGTAGAATGTTCATTTTAATTGTGGAAATTCTTCCCATCATTGATAAATGCAAGTTTTCCCATTTTTCCAAATCGATTGCTATTTGTCATTTTAATCTGGTATAATTATCCTCTTTAAGAGTGCTACATCTAGGTGATAAATGTATCCCCAAATATTTAATCTTACTTGCATTTTGAATCTGCAACATTTCTGACAACTGTTCCTTTTGTGTAGCTGGGATATTCTTTGTCATGATCTTTGTTTTATCTTTGTTTATTTTCAAGCCTGCTACTTCTCCATATTCCTCTATTCTTTCTAACAATTTGGGTGCGGTTTCTAATGGATCTTCAAGAATGAAAACTAAGTCGTCTGCGAACGCTTGCAGTTTATACTCTTCTCTCTTAATTTTCATTCCTCTTATTTCTTCTTCTTCTCTGATCTTTCTATTTAAGACCTCTAGTGTTAGGACAAAGAGTAGTGGTGATAGTGGGCAGCCTTGTCTTGTACCTCTCTTTATTTCAATCGGTTCTGTTAGTTCTCCATTTACCATTATCTTTGCTGCTTGTTTCTGGTATATCGTTCGTATACTTTGAGTGAATTTCTTGCCAAAGTTCATCTGCTCCAGTTGCAAAAACATAAACTGCCAATTCACATTATCAAAGGCCTTCTGCGCATCGAGGAACATCAGTGCCAATTGTTTTTCTGGGTGGGCCTCATAGTATTCCAAGGTATTCAAAATTATTCTCATATTGTCTTTGATTTGTCTTTTAGGTAAAAAGCCATTTTGATCTGAATGGATGAAGCCATTTAAGTATTTTTTAAGTCTCTCAGCTAGTATAGATGCAAATAGCTTGTAGTCTGAGTTTAATAAAGAAATTGGTCTATAATTCTTGATTTGTGTTAAATCAGTCTCCTTGGATAGTAATGTGATATACGCTTCTGACCATGACTTCGGCATTTGGTTCTCAGTCATCACTTCATTCATGACTTGTAGGAGTGGGAGGGTCAATATTTCTTCAAATGTTCTGTAGAATTGCACGGGTAGGCCATCTGGTCCTGGGGCTTTCCCATTATTTTGTTTTTTAAGAGCCTCTGTTAGTTCCATCATTGTTATTTTTCTTTCTAACATTGTTCTAGTTTCATCTGGTACCTGGGGGAGATTAGCATCTTGTAAATACTTTTTGACTCGTCCCTCCTCCACCTTCTCTTGTTCATAGAGTTTAACGTAGTAGTCATGTATAATATATTTTTTTTCGGTATTTCCATATTGAATTTCTCCTTGCTTATCTCTTAGTTGAGGTATTTTCTTTGTTTCTCTCTCTTTTTTCATCTTATATGCTAACCACCTGCCTGGTTTGTTCGCATTTTCAAAATAATTCTGTTTGGCACCTCTAATTTTTTGTGCCAGTTCTTCCTTTTCTAATAGGTCCATTTTGTGTTTAATTATGTCCATTTTTATTTTAACATCTTTTTTTTGTGGTGCTCTCTGTAGGTCTCTTTCAAGTATTTTGTAGTCATTGTCTAAAGCTTTATGCATTTGTCTTTTTTTTGAGTTTCTCTTCCTTGTGTAATCTATTGTCAAACCTCTGATAACAGCCTTCATTGTGTCCCAGAGATTCTGCAACGACGTATCTTCTTTCCTATTTTCTTTAAAAAAAAGGACTAGCTCTTTTTCCATTTTTTGTACAAACTTTTTCTTTCAATATAGTGTTATTTAGTGTCCATCTAGATCTTGCCCTTTGGCCTTTCCATTTAATTAAAATTGGATTGTGGTCCGCCCAGGTACTTGCTTCAATCTCAATTTCTTTTATGTTGGAGCTCAACTCCGCTGAGACCCATATCATATCTATTCTAGAGAATGAAGAATGTCTATTTGAGTAGAAGGTATATTGTTCTTTTTTAGCGTTTCTTTCTCTCCATATATCTTTTAAATTTAGTTCATCTGTCATCCTAAAAAAAGATTTCGGCAGAGGCTTCCTATTTAATTTTTTTGTTTTATGTGTTTTATAGTCCATATTTTGATTCACAATGCCATTAAAGTCTCCCATCATACTAATATCAGCATAGTCTAGTTCCAAAACTTTTTTGTGTAGTTTTTTTGTAGAATTCATCTTGTTTTTCATTGGGGGCATAGATTCCAATTAGGAGTGTCTTTTTGGTATCCATAATTTTCACCATCAAAATTCTTCCCTCTTCCTCTGCGTATACTACTTTTGTTGGGATGTTGCCTTTAATATAGAAGATCACTCCTCTTTTCTTACAATTTGCCAATGATGAAAACATTTTCCCAAGCTTTGGTTGAGTTAGTAAATGTTCATATTTCTTTTGAATATGTACTTCTTGCAGACAGATTATGTCAAGTTGTAATTTCTCTAATTTATGGAATACTTTCTTCCTTTTAGTTACCGAATTGAGTCCATTAATGTTAATTGTAATCATTTTTCTTTCTTCCATGTTTATGCTTTATATACAGGGTTTATCGCTCTAGTGGATCTAGGTTCTCGTTTTTCTTTGCGGCTCCCATTCCCTGTCTCCCCTTCTTTCTCACTTCCAACTACTGCTCCTTCTATTTTTTCGGTCGCGGTTACAGGTGGTTCCAGTATTTGTATCACTGCATCGTCTTTCCCAGCTTTCTCCGTCGTTTCTCTAAAGTATTCTTCGTAGAAAGCTTCTGCCTTCTCAGTTGTATCTATCCTGTGTCTTTGTCCTTGCCAAGTACATAATAAACCTTCCGGTATGAGCCATCTGTAATTAACACCTTTTTTTATCAATACTTTGGTCAGAAATTGATATTCTCTTCTCCTCTCTCTCATCTCTCTTGGAATTTGTTTGAGTACTACAATCTCCTTACCTTTATATTCTAATTTTCTATCTCTCATTTTCTGTAAGATTTGTGATTTAATTGTTTTCTTAGTAAATCTTACATGCACTTCCCTTGGAAGAGCATTTCTCATTGCATATCTTGTGTATACTCTAAAAGTCTCATCAATTGTTTCTTTTATTTGGTCCTGGGACATCCCCAGAACATCTATCAAAATATTTGAAATTATCTGAACTAAGTCCTCTCCTTTTTCTTCTTCTATGTTTTGAAATCTTAAAAAAAATTCAGACCTGTCCATCTCCCATCTTAATATTCCACTGCTCTCTCTTTCTACATCACTTAGTCTGATCTCTAGCTTTTCAGTTTTCTTCTCTCCTTCTTGAATCTTATTTTCAATTTTTTGAATCCTATTTTCGTATTTCAGCATCCAGTTGTGTATACTTTCTACTTTTCCTTCCATATTATCAACTTTTTGCACTATGCTTTGGTTTTGTTGTTCCATTGCCTCCATTTTTTTTTACAAGAGTATCGTTTCCTGCTTGCATTTTCTGCATCATTTGTATAAGTGTTTCAAAGTTGGCTTCCTTCTCTTTTTCCTGATGGGACATCGTCTGTGTTGTCCTCTGGCCTCCCGCAGGGGGCAGGGGTTGGTGTAAAGCCAGAGGCAGCTACTTTCTACTCATAGCCAATTAGTATTAGAGGGTGGAGGGTTATAAGTGTGGTGGATTAAGTACGTAAAGTACACAGAGAAAAGGGGGGGAGATAAGAAAAGGGGGAAAAGAGAAAGGGAAGGAAAAGAGAGAAGGGAGAGAAAAGGAAGGAAAGAAAAGGAAACTTTTTTTTATTTCAAAGATGAAATGCAGTAAGAATGCAATAATATATATATATATATATATAAATAAGAGAATATGAAATAGTAAAAAAGAAAAGGAAGACACCCCCCCTCCAAAAAGGGGAGAAGGGGTGTTTCAGTTACAAGTGAGAAAAGAAAGAAGCAGAAAAAATGTAAATAGTCAAGAGGTGATCCAAAGGTTAAAAAGAATAATCAAAACAGAAAAGAAAAAAAATGTAAAAGATCAAAAGGTCGATGGTGATGATCAAAAAAGAAAAATTCAATGTCGATGTCTCCACAGCCGGTAATATGAGAATGGTGTTGGGAGATGAAAGGATGCCAACAAGCTAAAACAAATAATTTTTTCCGGACTCTTTTTTCCCCCCCCTAAGATAAGAGTCTCTCCAAGGTCATTCTCAGCTTTGCTGCTTTATCTCACAGGTTGCCAGCTGCGTAAACACGTAAATCAAATGCATTACAGGGGGGATTTTAATAACAAAGTTCAAGTCCACAAGATGGCAGTGTTGGCTTGTAGTTTGTAGTTTACAGCTTGTTTTAGTCCGTCGTGGCGTTTGTTAATTACTAATTGTTAAAAAAAAAACATCAAAAGGGCTAAAAGGCAACGAAGAAAAACAAACAAAAAAAACCCCAGATCTTCAAAGCACTTTAGATTTGAGATTTAGTGCCCCATTCGATTCAAAGTTAAAGGTATCGACAACAAAGAGAAGGAACGCAAAAAGCCGATTCAAATTACAGGAAAGTCCAGCCCGGCTTCCAGGAATTAAAAAAAAGGAACAGAAAAATAAACTTCCAAATGGCTAACATTTATCACCGCCGCTTTTCTCACTTATCAGCCTTATTTTAAACTAAGTTTCCAAATTTAGAGTGTTCTCTTTCCAACAAGAAAAAAGGATTTAAAACTCACATCAAACGACATGTCCATATCCAGCTCTCTGTCTGGGCTATCGCAGTTGCAGTCGGCATAGAGCCGATCCGGAAGTCACTGGATTAGGAAGGCTTTCCTTAGGTTCCCAGAGATTTTGCGAACATCTCTGGGACCACTGGAGTTCCCCCCACGTCAATGTCTCTACGGGACAGCTTAGATTCAAACGAATCCTCCAAAAAAGACTCCGGTATAGATGGTCATTCAGGAAATGCCTGAAAGTCCGTCTTCTCACTGCTAAGCCCCGCCTTCTTCCGCCTAAATTGCAGGTAGATTTCTTATCACTTTCTAAAAAGAGAAAAATTCAGAACATAACAAATAAAAGGTTGTGAATTTCACAGATGAGACAGAAAACCACAAATGGGCAAATATGATCTAGAAAGGCATGACTCTCCCATATTATGGGAATCCCATAAGCCCTGCAGATGTTCATAATGAAATTATATTTAACTATTTGGGACAGAAAGACAACACAGACTTTTTTTTTAAAAAAAATTCACCAATATCACACCATAAGATTCTTTATCTTTTCTTTGCAATAATTCCTAATGGCACAAGAAATCTCCATCAATATCTATCCCCAAGAAGAAAACTCTTCTTTCACAGCAAAATAATGTAGAAAAATTACAAACAATAACTCTTTTCAGCTTTATGCACCACCCCAGTAAACACAAATGTTTGATCAGAAAAAATATGTCCAAGATAGGAGCAATAAGCTATACACCATGATTTAGGAGTTTGATTTTTTTCAAAAATAAATGCTAAAATACTAAACTGTATATATGCACATTTAGGTAAATAGTGTTCTGTATACCCTCTCGGAGGCGGCGATCGATCCCAATCACGAACGGACTTCGCGGCAGAGTGGGGCCCATGGGGGCAGCGGCAGCCGCCCGCAGATAACCTCCACGCGGTTCAGGGGCTTCTGCTGGGCGGCGGGAGCCCCAGAAGCGAGAGGAAGTTGTCTGCGGGCGGCTGGCAGCACCCCAACCTCTCCTCCTGCCGCGGCGATCCATTTTGATTCACGAACGGACTCCGCGGCAGGAGGAGAGGTTGGGGCGCTGCCAGCCGCCCGCAGACAACTTCCAAGCGGTTCAGGGGCTTCCGCCGTGCGGCGGGAGCCCCGGAAGCAAGAGGAAGTTGTCTGCGGGCGGCTAGCAGCGCCCCAACCTCTCCTCCTGCCGCGGCGATCCATTTTGATTCACGAACGGACTCCGCGGCAGGAGGAGAGGTTGGGGCACTGCCAGCCGCCCGCAGACAACTTCCAAGCGGTTCAGGGGCTTCTGCCGCGCGGCGGGAGCCCCGGAAGCGAGAGGAAGTTGTCTGCGGGCGGCTGGCAGCGCCCCAACCTCTCCTCCTGCCGCGGCGATCCATTTTGATTCACGAACGGACTCCGCGGCAGGAGGAGAGGTTGGGGCGCTGCCAGTCGCCCGCAGACAACTTCCAAGCGGTTCAGGGGCTTCTGCCACGCGGCGGGAGCCCCGGAAGCGAGAGGAAGTTGTCTGCGGGCGGCTGGCAGCGCCCCAACCTCTCCTCCTGCCGCGGCGATCCATTTTGATTCACGAACGGACTCCGCGGCAGGAGGAGAGGTTGGGGTGCTGCCAGCCGCCCGCAGACAACTTCCAAGTGGTTCAGGGGCTTCTGCCGCGTGGCGGGAGCCCCGGAAGCAAGAGGAAGTTGTTTGCGGGCGGCTGCCAGCGCCCCAACCTCTCCTCCTGCCGCGGCGATCCATTTTGATTCCCGAACGGACTCCGCGTTCCCCACCTCTCCTCCTGCCTCTTCGTGAATGGGATCGCCGCCTCCGAGAGCGTGGGGGCAGCTGCAGCCGCCCGCAGAGAACTTCCACGCGCTTCACTTCAGGGGCTTCTGCTCTGCGGGCGGCTGCAGCTGCCCCCACGCTCTCGGAGGCGGCGATCCCATTCACGAAGAGGCAGGAGGAGCGCCCGCAGAGAACTTCCACGTGCTTCGCTTCAGAAGGCTTCTGCTCTGCGGGCGGCTGCAGCTGCCCCCACGCTGTCGGAGGCGGCGATCCCATTCACGAAGAGGCAGGAGGAGAGGTGGGGCCGCCACCTCTCCTCCTGCCTCTTCGTGAATGGGATCGCCGCCTCCGAGAGCATGGGGGCAGCTGCAGCCGCCCGCAGAGAACTTCCACGTGCTTCGCTTCAGAAGGCTTCTGCTCTGCGGGCGGCTGCAGCTGCCCCCACGCTCTCGGAGGCGGCGATCCCATTCACGAAGAGGCAGGAGGAGAGGTGGGGGCAGCTGCAGCAGCCCGCAGAGAACTTCCACGTGCTTCAGGGGCTTCTGCCGGGCGGCGGGAGCCCCGGAAGCGAGAGGAACTTCTCTGCGGGCGGCTGCAGCTGCCCCCACCCTCTCCTCCTGCCACGGCGAGCGGAAAATTCGATTAGAATTAGATTACTCATCAGTCAGCGCAGCTGCAACCTCTTTCATCTTTTGGCGAAAGGAAATGGAGACTCGCGCAGGCATGCTGAAAATTTCCCATCCCAGCCAGCTCACTGATTGGCTGGACTCCAGGCCAATCCAATCAGTGAGCGGCAGGCTGGGCTGGCTTAAATTTGTAGGAGGTAAAAGGCTAAAAGCAAGGTATTTAAGTCTAAGTGCTACTGCCCTCAGGTTCCCCACAGGCTCAATCCCAAAAGTGGGTGCCACTTTGAAGCAGCCACAATTCATTGCAGCCACACCCATTTCTGGAATAGAGTCATGTGGCTTGCCCTGTGTAAGAAAGCTACATGGTGCAGCACTTTCTTCCAGAAAAGTTTCTGCAGTCAAAGGTAAGTTACCAATTGGTGACAAGGTGTGTGGAGCAGGGGTGGGACTCAGTGGGGTAAGAAGCAAGCCCAAGTTCTGCAGGGATCCAGATGCCTGGGAAGCAGAGCAGAGAGTGTCTCAGGGTTACTGGAGACCTTGTGAGATCCAGGGCAGGTAGGCCTGCCCTTCCATTAAGCCCCCTAATGTCTCTCTTATCACTGATGATCCATGCTCTTCTTATCTATATGGACAATTAATAGCCACACTATACAGAATAGGAATTGGGTTGTTAAATGGGCATCTCACAATCATCACAACTTCTGTTTGTGATGGACAGCCTACATTTAAATTCATTAGTCAATGACTTCCTGTAATGTATTGATATGATACCAAATGATGGTCAATATCTTCACTGATATTGAAAAATATTATTTACAATCTATTGGCAGTCATATGCATACCTTTTTTCATAAATTGGCTCTACTTGTTTGAAGATAGTATGTTTAATTTCATTCTCAGTAGCCCATTGAATAATCTACTGAACTAGATATTGATTTTTCTCTCAAAATTTCCATTTTTCTTTGTTCCCTAACTATTTCTCTGCAAGGCCACCTTAATTTTTTTAGCTGCTTATAAGACCCCAGGATAAAAATTTATCTCAGAAAATAAACATATCTACCATAAAAAGGATTAAAAAGCTACTCTATTAACAAACAACTATAGATAATACATGAAATAGTAATTATAATTCAAACAAAAGCTTTTTTTTTTGGTTTGGCCAGTCCTGAGAAAAGAAAAGAAGGATGAGGGGTGACATAATAGCAGTATTTCAGTATTTGAGGAGCTGCCACAAAGAAGAGGAAGTAAGCTTATTTTCTAAAGCACCAAAAGTCAAGACAAGAAACAATGGTTGGAAAATAATCAAGGAGAGAAGCAACCTAGAATTAAAGAGAAACGGTGAGGAAAATTAATCAGTGGAACAGCTTATCTTCAGAAGTTGCAGGGACTTCATCACTGCAGGTTTTTAAGAAAAGACTGGACAGCCACTATCTGAAATGGTATAGGGTCTCCTGCAAGGGGCTGGGCTAGAAGACCTCCAATGTCCCTTTCAGCTCTATTCGGATTGATTCTTTAAATAATTCTGAGCTGATGATGCCATTACTTTAAAACTGCCTTCACATCTTGCACTCATTGTACTAAACTTTGCACAGCCTTGGAATGAATAATTTAGACACCTGGAAGCTGTCACATTCTTCCTTGTTCTCAAAAGTTCATGAAAATTTCAAAACACCTTCAGGAAATAAAACTTGCAGTGTCTGACTCATTTGTCACAGTAGCCTTTTTATACAGCACAGTGTTAAAGAATGAGAGTTGTAGATATGCTATCTATCAAAGCCATATTTTCAGCTGAGGTTCTGTAAGTGTTGGATTACATACTGTGCCTAAAAGTGTGTTTAAAAATGCAGTGCAGGTTGTGCATGTGTTTATAGTTCATGTATGGAATTACATATTTTTATTTATCTCTTTATAGAATAAGGAAAGCGTTTATATTTGCATGATTAATGCATACATAAAGGGTAAGTAGAAAGCAGGATTGGGATTGGAACCGGGTTCCCCCACACTGAGTGCTTCGCAGAAGTGTTGGGGGGATCTGGGCCTATTCCCAATCTCAGGATGATTGATTCGAAGGGCCTGTCAGGGAATGCGGGGGCTATGGGGTGGGTGGAGGGACCACAGACACGGGAGTGGGCCGGAACATTACGGTCTTAACAGGGAGGGGCAGATATGGCGGGGACTTTAGGGCTGGCCATTACCGGGGAAGGAGGGCTCGCTACGTCACAGAGATCCTTCCTTCCGGCCCTATGAGTCCCACTCCAAGGCCAGATGGCGTGAGTAATCAGGACCCTGGTCTCAGGCTGCTGTCGCTAAATGCCAGGTCTGTAGTTCACAAGCCTCCCCTTGTCCGGGACCTAATTTTCGACGAGGGGGCAGACCTGGCATGTATTACTGAAACCTGGCTGGGCCCGGAGGGAGGAGTCCCCCTCACTGAGATGTGCCCAGAGGGTTTTCAGGTGCTTCATCAGCCGCGACCCCAGGAAAGGGGTGGAGGAGTGGCTATTGTTATCCGAGAGTCTCTAGCTCCTCGTAGGATCCCTGCTCCGGAGTTTGTCGGGTGTGAGTCCTTGCTGGTGAAGTTGGACCTCAAGGGTCAAGTGGGGTTGCTGTTAACCTACCTGCCTCCCAACAGCATTGCAGCAGCCCTCCCCTCACTCCTCGAGTCAGTAGCCAAGCTGGCAATTGAGTTCCCCAGGCTTATGGTTTTGGGGGACTTCAATTTGCCTTCACTCGGCGAGCACTCTGATGGAGCGCAGGAGTTCATGGCTTCCATGACAGCCATGGGCTTGGCCCAAGTAATTCGGGGCCCGACTCACTCGGCAGGTCACACGCTCGACCTCGTATTCCTCTCGGAGCAGTGGAGTTGCGATCTTGGTTTGAGGGGTAGTGAGATCTTACTCCTGTCATGGTCGGACCACTACCTACTGAGGCTTGACTTTCGGAGACCAAACCCCCACTGTAGGGAGGACTTTCGGAGACCAAACCCCCACTGTAGGGAGGAGGAACCGATTAGGTGGTTCCACCCCAGGCCCCTTATGGACCGTTTGGGCTTTCAGACGGCGCTTGGCGTTGTTCCTGATACCCTCGCCCGCAGTCCGGTGGAGACTCTGGTTGCTGCCTGGAATTCAGCAGCATCAGAGGCTCTCAACTGGATTGCGCCTTTATGGCCGATCCGAGGCAGTGGATCCAGGAGGGCTCCTTGGTTTACTGAGGAACTCCAGGAGATGAAGCGCCAAAAGAGACGCCTAGAGCAACGATGGAGATCCAGTAAGTCCGAGTCAGACCGAGCACTATTAAGATCCAGCATCAGAGTCTACCTTTGGGCAATTAGGACGTCAAAAAGAACACATATTGCCTCTCTGATAGCTTCCGCTGAGTCGCGCTCAGCCACCTTGTTCAGGATAACTCGTTCCCTCCTGAATAGGAGGGATACAACGATCCTTTGCAAGGCAGAGCTGAGGAATATGTCCAATTTCTCGCGGATAAAGTTGCTCGGCTTCGGACGGACCTGGACTCCAATTGCGCAGAGCCAGCCGAGGCACCAGGGGAGAATCTGGAGCGACATCTCTGGATTGATTTTCAACTTGTTACCCCTGAGGAAGTGGACAAGACCATGGGAGCTGTGAGCGCCTCCACATGGGTGCTGGACCCGTGCCCCTCCTGGCTGGTTGCTAACAGCAGGGAGGTGACACGGGGCTGGATCCAGGCGGTAGTTAACGCCTCCCTTTGGGAGGGGTTCTTTCCCCCCGCTTTAAAGGCGGCAGTGGTGAGACCCCTCATGAAGAAGTCATCCTTGGATCCAGCTGTTCTAAATAACTACCGTCCAGTCACCAACCTCCCCATTGTGGGGAAGGTTGTTGAGAAAGTGGTGGCCTCTCAGCTCTGGTGGTCCTTGGAGGAAACCGATTACCTAGATCCCTTTCAGTCGGGATTTAGGCCTGGCTACAGCATGGAAACCGCTTTGGTTGCGCTGACCGATGATCTCTGGAGAGCCAGGGACAGGGGTCATGCCTCCGTCCTAGTGCTCCTTGACCTCTCAGCGGCCTTCGATACCATCGACCATGGTATCCTTCTGCGACGACTGCAGGAGGTGGGGGTGGGAGGCATCGTTCTACGGTGGTTCTCCTCTTACCTCTCGGACAGGTCGCAGTCGGTGTCGGTCGAAGGGCAGAGATCGACCCCTAGGCCTCTGAATTATGGGGTGCCGCAGGGTTCGGTCCTGTCCCCCCTCCTGTTTAATATCTACATGAAGCCGCTGGGTGAGATCATCCGATGGCATGGGATAAAATATCATCAGTACACGGACGATACACAATTGTATCTGTCTGCCCCGTGCCAACTCAGCAAAGCAGTTGATGTGATGTGTCAGTGCCTCGAGGCTGTTAGGGTCTGGATGGGGGTCAACAAGCTTGCACTCAATCTGGATGAGACCGAGTGGCTGCTGTGTTTCCCTCCCACTAATTGGCCAAGTATTCCATCTCTCAGGCTGGGGGGTCAAACTGTACGCCCCTCAGACAGGGTTTGCAATTTAGGAGTCCTCCTGGACCCACAGCTGACTTTTGAACATCATTTGTTGGCTGTGACCAGGGGGGCATTTGCCCAGGTTCGCCTGGTGCACCAATTGCGTCCCTACCTGAACCGGGAGGCCCTCACAACTGTCACTCGTGCCCTTGTGACCTCAAGACTGGACTACTGCAACGTGCTGTACATGGGGCAGCCCTTGAAGCGCATTCGGAGACTTCAGCTTGTCCAGAATGCAGCCACGCGAGCGATTGTGGGTGTACCTCGGTACACCCACGTCACACCTATCCTCCGCGAGCTGCCCTGGCTGCCTATTGGTCTTCGGATATGCTTCAAGGCACTAGTCGTCACTTATAAAGCCCTTCATGGTATTGGACCTGGGTACTTGAGGGACCGCCTACTGCCAATTACCTCCAACAGACCGATTAGATCCCACAGATTAGGCCTCCTCCGAATTCCATCCACTGGCCAATGCCAACTGGCGACTACCCGGAGGAGGGCCTTCTCTGTGGCTGCTCCGGTCCTTTGGAACGAGCTCCCCATGGAGATTCAGACCCTCACCACCCTTCAGGCCTTCCGCAAAGCCCTTAAAACCTGGCTGTTCCAACAGGCCTGGGGCTAATGAGTTTTTGTCCCCCTCTCGAATGGTATGGTTGTTGAGTGTTTAAATTGTGGTATTGTTTTGTTCGCGTTCTTTTTTCTTATTTGTACCCCCTCCCCCCCGTGACTTGGCTGTGAGCCGCCCTGAGTCCCTTCGGGGAATAGGGCGGCATAGAAATATAATAAACTCAAACTCAACTCAACTCACACAAGAGAAGTATGGCCCCATTCCACTCCAGTGAATTGCTCTCTTTAACAATATGTTCCTTCCAGGTCCCCCCCCCCCAGTAAGTGGCTGAAAAATCAATCATTTCCAGGGTTTCCAGGTTATGAAGCTAGTGAATATTTGCTAGAAGGCAACACAGTAACAGGACTGTACCATGTTAAAACAACTAGTATGGATTTACTTTCCTTGCTGTTGTATGTCATAACTCAGTGCTTATTCCTATCTTCACTCTAATGCATGGGTATCAAACTCGATCACATCATGTGACGTATCATTATGTATTGTGGTATTTTTTGCCTTTATTGGCGTGGCCTGCATGTGATGCATCCAGCCTGCAGGTCTCCAGTTTGACAGGCCTGCTCTAGTGCTTTGCAACAATAATATTTAAGAACTAGGCAGCATTGAAGAAATGGAACACATTGTCAGCAGGAACTCTATCATTGGCATTGGAAACTTTTGCAAAGCACAAGGTTGAAGTTTCAAAAAAAGTCCTAATATACACACAAGGCCTAAGGTAGAAAATGAAATATTCAGAGAATCTGCAGTTGATACAGTACAGCTCCACAGTAGCAGTGTACATAGAATAAATATCGGTGATATAACAATTCTATAACAAGATGATTTAATCCTAAAAACAAGTAAGGAGGAATTATATTGCATATTCCTTTCTCCTACAAAATTCAGAAAGTTCTAAATTTCTGAAGATGGTATCAATGACATCTACCGGGAATGTGTGGGAGGAAACTCTACCTGTCAGGCCGAAGCCCAGAGTTGATATAACAAAATCCAATCAAGTTCAATCCTTTATTTGCTAATAGCTAATGGAAAAAGTCTTACCAACCAAATATATAAGTTTCTAATCTAGAGATTCTGATACCTGAAGATTCTAGGGTGTGGCTTCCCTGAACCCTTTCACCCCTTCCAGTTTGGGATTGAACAATCTCTTAATCCAGGCCTCTCTCTAAGAATGATCTATGTTGGCAAAACCCTCCCCCATTTGCTCCTGCTAGTGTACATTCCATCATATTACCCCATGTGTGCTTGTTTCAACATCATATGCATGTTCAAAAGAGCTGGGTTTCCATTGCAATCGGCCCACCATCTTGTTGATATTTATTATTATTGTTTGTCACACAGTCCATCAGACTTGGTTTGACATTTTTGTCTACATATCAAGTCCTTTCCAAGAACCTGGGATGATGACGACTACTTCTAGCAGTTAAAACTGGACAGCACTAGCTATTTTTTATATGCACATGCATACACAATCTTACATATGCTACACATAACACACATATGCATACATATATATTCAGTAAAGAAGAAATTTTATTTCTCGAACAGAAATGATACTTTCAACTGTAATTCTATAAAAAGTGCTTAGGAAAACTACTTTCATTGGATGAATCAAATCTTAGCCTCTAAGAGAAATCCTATATACCATTTCTGCTTTATTGTAACCTTAACACATTCTATATATACAAATCATGTCTGATAATAATCATAATTCCTTTTTAGATCTTCAAATTAAATGTGGACTAATTAAACATGTGGAACTGGAAGGGATTGTACCCACTATCATTAAATAAATATACAGACAATGACTAAGGTGACCAGATTTTCAGATTGGTAAAGAGGGACACCATTGATGGGGGGGGGGGGCTTGATTAAAACTTTTATATTTTGTCAAAAGGTCACCCCAGGGCACTGAAACCAGCATAAATACGAATCTGTTGCCAAACAAAATTTTGATCACGTGACCATGAGGATGCTGCAACGGTCGCTAAGTGTGAAAAATGGTCATCAGTCACTTTTTTCAATGCCATTGTAACTTTGGTCACTAAATGTTTCCCCCCTCCTCGAGACACCTCACTTCTTCCTTCATTCCTCTTGCTTATCTACCTTCACCTTACCCATCTTCTGCTCTTTCCCTCTCTTCCTTCCTTTCTCCTTCCATCCTCTCTTCTTTCCTCACTCACTCCCTTCCTCCTTTTCTCTTCCTTCCTCCTTCCATTCTTTCAGCTTCATTTCTTTTGCCTATCTACCTTCTCTGTCTTTCTGCTCTTTCCATTTCTCTCTTCCTCTTCGCTTCTGTTCCTTCTGTTCCTTCCTCCTTCCATCCTTTCACCTTTCCTCCTTCCTATTTCTTCCTTCTTCCTTCCTTCTGCCTATCTACCTTCACCTTCTCTGTCTTTCTGCTCTTTCCCTGTCTTCCCCTTTCCTCCCTCCCTCCCTTCTTTCCTTTCCTGTGCTGTTTCTTTGTGCAACACTTAACACCACGTATGATTGAAGTGTATTCTTTTTTAATGAATGAATTTGAAAAAGAAATGTTTCTCTTTGGTCAAGGATGTCTGTATGTGTGCAACACACACACACACACATGAACCAGGAGAGTGAAATTAAACATTTTCTGAATGTTTGAGCCCAAAAGATTTCCCCATCACTGCTGTAACAGGTGAAGCCAGCTTTCCCTATGAATGCCGTTCTCACAACCACCTTGGCAAAACTGACCTGCAATCAGCAACACGGCTGGCACTCAGCTTGGACTGGCAAGCCTGCAAGTTGGAGGCTGGTATGGTTGCTACCTTAGACCCACAATAGCACACACAGAGAACCCTGCTGGCCCATGCCAGGGCTGGCAAGATAGGTGTGCCCGCACCCCCCCACCTGCCACCTGATGGAGGAGAGGGGAAGTTTTGTTGCACGGTGCCCGCCAGCCCAAAGCCCCACGTGCCTTCTCCGCCGGGGTGGGCACTGGGCAGCGGGTGTCCCTCTCTCTCTCTGAAGTGGGGAGGGCCGGGTTGGCACCAGCGGAGCTAGAGACGGCTCCTCTACCCCCGCCTTCCCTTGCCCGGCGTCCGTCCCCCCAATCGGCGCTTGGCTGCTCCGCGTCACCGCTTTGACAGGCAGGCACCGGGACGGGCGCGGGGCAGCGATGGGCGCAGCAACCTGGGTGCCTCCTCTTGCTCGCGTTCCTCCGTGCCTGCCACCCACCCAGGCAGGGGAGGGGGCTGGATCCGATCTCTCCCCGCCCCACCCCTCCGATGGTAAGTGGGGAGACCCCCTGAAGGGGAAGAGGGTGGGGGTCTTTTTTCCTCAGCTGGCTCCCTCCCCTCCTCCGACGTCGGCGCTGCCTCAGCTGCGGGTCCCAAGCACAGGCGAGGGAGACGCATTTGCAACCAGGCGCCTGCACTCCACTGCTGGGATGGGGTAAGCGGAGGGCCCCTTGCCCCAAACCTTCCCCCTTGCCAGGCGAGGAGGCTGCAGGGAGGTCCCCTAGCGGCCGGACTGGACGTGCGGCTGGAGAAGGGCCGGAGCAGCCATTGGTGCCAGTGGGGAGACGTGCGTGGTGGGAAGGCGGCCGTCCAGCCTGCTCTTCCCAGCGGCGGCTGCTCCTGCTCCTCCCTCCCTTCACGCGGCATTTTGCCTCTCTCCTGGCCAGAGCAGCGCCGCGCCCTGCCAAGAGCCACCGCCCGGCAGCTTCACGTGAGTGAGTAACTCCGGTGGTGGGAATCGGGAGGCTTTGGGTGGGCGGCGGCGCTTCTTGGGCAGCCTTCGCAAGGGAAGCGCCGCCACTGCCCGACAGAGGGGAGATATGATAGCAGTCTTTTGATATTTGAAGGGCTACCACAGGGAAGAGGGCATTGATTTGTTCTCCTTGGCAGCTGGTAAGAGGAAATCATCACAAGGAGATCCAGGCTGGAAATAAGAAGGAGTAAGAACTGCAGGTAGTTTTCGACTTAAAACAGTCCAGTTAGTGATTGATCAAAGTTTACAGAAAAGTGACTTGTCACCATTTTTCACACTTATGATCATTGCAGCATCCCCATGTTTACATGATAAAATTCAGACACTTGGCCGCTGGTAAATATTTATGATGGGTGCAGGTGTGCTGTGGTCAAGTGGTCACCTTTTGTAACCTTTTGACAAGCAAAGTCAATGGGGAAGCCTGATTCCTTTAATAACCATGTTGGTAACTTAACTGCAGTGATTCACTTAACAACTATGGCAAAAAAGTCATAAAAAGGGGGAAAACTCAAAAACTGTTTTGCTTATCGAGAAATTTTGGGCCAAATTTTTATGTTAAGTCAAGGACTATCTGTATTAAGCAATGGATCAGCACACTACCTAGAGTTGTGGATATTCTATTATTGGAAGAAAAGACTGGACAACCATTTGTCTGAAATGGTATGAAGTTTGGTCAGGCTGAATTAAAAGACCTACAAAATTTTTTGCAGCCCTATAGTTCTATAATAAGAATGATTGATATGATGAAATAGCTCAGAATCATTGATAGCATAGTTAAAAATGGCAAGAAAAGAGAAGAAAATAAAATAAAAAACAAGAGAGGAGAGGAGAGAAGAGGAAAAAGAAAAAAATAATTATATGAACATTTTATACAGACCCTTTAAAGAATAATAATAATCCCTAAAGTTCTGTTTAGTTTCAATCTTACTTGCAAGGTATTTTCCCAACTGAAAATTCCTGTCCACTGTTGTTTTTTCAGTCTTTTGACAGTTTTGATTTATGAAGAGTGTCTGAACTAGATCTGATATTAACATTGCCTTAAGGAATGTGAATAAAAAATTGGTCCTTAGCCAGTGGAGCTATTCTACTGTCTTGGAAAAATTTCTTGTGCTAAGAAATTGCACTGGTACTTCTGTTATTACATTTTGATTCTAGTCATATGTCACCCACTTTTAAAGTAATTATGGAGTTCATCTACACAGTTCATCAGGATAAAGATGCAGGCAGAAGATGATGATTTCTTTAGACCTCCTTCAAGATCTAGTGCATGTCCAATAATTTCCCCCCCCCACTCCAGATGTGTAATGTTAAGTCTTCATATTTTGTTGCATATAATACTTTATGGTCCCAGATCTCAGCAAACTGTTTATTGCTTAAAAATTCTATTGTAGTGGTTATTCTTTAAGAAAGAGTTATTATAGTATCTCACTGCTGATGTACAGATGTCAAATGTAGCTGAATCCAATTTTGTTTTCTCATGCACATCATCACTTGAGGGATACTTTAATTTACTACAAGATCTATAATGCAGGGGTACAATTCAGAAGAAAAGCAATGGCTATAGAAGCTCTTAAGAATGTTTGTTGAGTCAACATTGGCCCAGATAGTATTTGAGGCACTCTTTCCAAATTCAGTATGCTGTCTCCTAATTTAAACAACAACCATAACAATATTTTGAAAGGAAGATTAGTAGATTGCTTGAAGTACTATGCTGCCCTTGGGAACATGCCTCTCTGGCACCCTCATCTTTAAATGCAACTGCAGAACTACTCCAAGCTATCTAAATATTTTGATGACACCAGGGATAAAATTGCAAAATAAATATTTGCCGATGAGTTTGAAATTAAAAATACACAAAAAAACCTATTGGTAGAAAATACTAGCAATGTCACTTTTTTTACAGCAAGCCTCATATGCATATTTGTGACTGTAATCCTTTGGTGCTGCTATTTTTCACACACTATTTTCAATATCTATTTCAAAACAATATTGGAACTAAAAACCTAATAAAGAGAAATATTTTTAAAAATATTCTAAACCGTTTATATTACAGAATTCTTCATCATGAAGCAAGACACTATTGGGTACAAGAGTTTTTATTACATAGTAATTAAGTATGCATGTGTGTTTATATACATACACTTATAAAACTGGAATTTATACCAGAAATATTTTGCAGATTTTTATATATAGTATATATAAAATCATGCTTTCCCAGCTCTTCTGTAAACAAGAGCTCTTTATTCATATTTGTACATAATTCATTGTCTGATAATATTTCAATGACACTGCACATTGTGTAAAAGTAATTGTATATACATATATATTACATACATACATACATACATACATACATACATACATACATACATACATACAAGATTCTTACGTATATTTGAATACTCTTACATAATGTGTTAGAGCATGAGAAATAACTCTAGAACAAGCCTCTGTGTCTAATCTGTGGGGCCGGAGGTTCCTACCAGTTTGGCCCATTCGACTTGGCCGAACACGTTACTGTACTGGTTCTATCCTGTGAGCCACCATCTTTATTTTCTGTTCTGTACATGCGCAGAACAATCTTCATTGAAAAAATGTAATTCCATCCCCTTTTTCTTAAATGGTGTGTCCCAGAGAGATCCCAGAAATGGGCTGTTTTTCACAAAAAAAAATGGAGGTGTTTTTGCCTTGCCCAGTCTCCAGAAGCACTCTGCAGGCTTCAGCAGGGCTGGGGGAAGGGAAAATTTCCCCTGTTTCTGTGAAAAATGGATCATTTTTCGCAAAAACCGAGGTGTTTTTGCCTTCCTCCAGCCTCCAGAAGCACTCTGCAGACTTCAGCAGGGCAGGAGGAAGGCAAAAATGCCTCATTTTTTGCAAAAAATGGCCCATTTTCTGCCCTTTTTTTAAAAAAAAATGGCGGTGTTTTTGCCTTCCCCTAGCCTTGCTGAAGCCTGCAAAGTGTTCTTGGGGGCCGGGGAATAAAAAACTTTTTTTCTTACTGGCTAGCTTCCAGGCACTTCCTTAGCTCCGCCAAGGCTGGAAGTCCCCCCCCCCATCAAAACTTTTCACCACTGTTTCGATGGGCATGGCTTGGTGATGGGGTCATGTGACTGAGGGTGCAGGTATAGTTTGCTTCTCATCTAAGTTCTAAAGTGAAAATTCTTCAGAAATTTAATGACGTTATTAACTTTATTTTGTATCAATAAGTAAAATTGATCTTTTTGTTTGACACTTCTAAAAATTTCCTTTTAAATCTTATCAGAGCTTTTTTGTTTATGCAGAAGAAAAAATTATCTTGATCAGTTTCCTGGTTTAATATCAATTTATCTTCTTGTTACTACAAAATACCAATTAAAGCATCTGGGAAATCCTTTTGCCTGGCCTATTGCGACGTGTTTTACATGGGGTTGTTCATGGTCACTTGGACAGCTGGTCCAGAACACAACAGCATGTTAACACCCCGGTTAAGTAAGCTATACTGGTTACTAATGAGTTTCTGGGTACAATTCAAAGTGCTCTTTTTCACCTTCCTATTTCTGGGCCTATTTACCTTTCACATCATTTCTGTAAGAATAAATAGAATGGGCTTGCTTTATATGCTGTCTGACATCTGATGAATTTGGAAGCATGCCTTCTTCGTTATGACATCTGCCCTCTGGAATATTTTGAACATTCATACAATCTGAATCCTGATAGTCTTTAATTAGGCTTTGAAAATATGTCTTTTTCTCCAAGCATGGGATGGTTTGGGAGATGGGGATAGGGATTGCTTCTAAGTTCTGAAGTTGACTTTGCTTACGTGATTTCTTTTCCCTGTTGCATCTTTTACTATTTTAGATTCAACAAAATGTGGTTTTGTTTGTACAGTGCCAGAGTTGCTGTTGGTTTTAGTCATCTATAAACTAAATGTAAACACATACATAGACACGCTCCCCAGGAACGGAACTTGATTCAAATGAGACTTGACTATGTCTATTCTATATTATGCCATTTAAAAAAAATAGATTTTTTAAAATCCCGCTTTATTATTTTTATAAATAACTCAAGGCTAAATTCTGGCACTTTGATAGCAATATGGATCAGGATCCTGGAGATGGCAAATAGGGGGATTTAAGCCATTTGGCTCTCCATTTCAATCCCATACTACTCCCTGCACCTATCTATTGAAATGACAAAACATAATAATTTATTGAATTCAAATAACTTTATGAGCACGTTTGACTAAATATAGCTCAGTTCTTGATGTAATTAAACTTAAATTTATGCAGAGTATTTGTCTGCATTCTGTACACTTTGCAAGCTTCCCTTACCAAAAGTTGAAAAAGAAAATAACCTTTTGTAGACTTTTTATTAAATTATGCTGTACATAATGTTCATTGGATAAAAATATTATTCGACCCACAACTGAAGCCAGTTTTAAAGGATTTGCAAAGGATACTTTGTAAATGCACAGATTTTTAAATCTTTTGTTGGTCTGCTTTTTATACTTTATTTTTTTAAATGAAAGTTATTTTTATTACCTTTGTAACTCTTGGATTTTTTAAAAAAGAAAATGCTTCTTCAAGTATGAACAGGCTACTGTAATTATTGGGGTACTAGTTCTATCTAATAGGCGCTATTAGAAGAATAGGAGATTTTACACGGATATTTCTAAAAATATTTTTAAAGTTTAAAAAAAGCATATTTAAGACAGTTGGCAAATATTATTCTAAAATTATATTAGACACTTTTCCTTGCTTATGTCAACATATATGTATTGTAGATCTTTTGGTTGGAAGTCAAAGAAAGTTTTTGAACTGTAATCTGTTTCCAAATTGGAGAGTCTTATAAAAACACAAAGGAATATTTGGTAATTATAATGCATGTGAAGATTTGCAAGTACCAAACTTGTTACACTGCTTCGTTTTGTATCAGGAAAAAATTTACAGATAGTTATAATAAGAAAAGTGTGATTACATATGCAAACGCATCCACCTAGTCTCTATGAAAACGTTAGACATCATAAGAATTCTTCAGAAAATGGCAGGACATACCATGTTTGATGTACTTACAGATTGGGTGAGGAATAAAATCTGACATTAAAAACTATGGGAGAGTTATTAAGAAAAATGACAGAATTAGAAAATTCAATACAAAATCAACGTGGCAGAATCAGGAGCACCAATGGTGGGTTGCTAACCAGTTTACTACCGGTTTGCTCATGAGTGTACAATAAATTGTAAATTGTTAGAAGCCTGTGTAATTACTTGTGTTTATTAGCCATGTCTGAAGAAATTAAACTCAATGCATCAATATGTTATTTTATTATTTTATTTGATTCTCTGTTTTAGCTCACTATAGTTTATTTCAAAGAAATATTTCAGTGTAATTTCAGAATGTAGTGGAAGAAGAAATGTGGTCTTGAACAAGTTTATAGTTTCCAATAATAAAATACCAGTATATGATTTCTGAATCTAAAGCGGAAGAAATGCAAAACTTCAAATGTGCAGTTTTTATTGCCAGAAATTGTAAAATTCAATTATGCAAAGTAAAGAAACATGGGTTTTAATACCAAAAAACTGTATGTCCACTTAAAACTTATTTTAAAATATTTTATTAAGTATTAAAATTAGAAAAAATAAAAACTAATATAACATTAAAAAAGAAAGAAAGAAAAAGAACAATGAAGCACCTTCATCACAGTAAGTATAAATAATCTTAGTAACTTATCAATGTTTCTTAAAATGCAATTTCTCTTCATCCTATATCTTAATTATTAACTAAAATAAAACTGAAAAGCCTCATCATTCCTTCACATCAGCAGAAATCCATTCAGGTCGTCAGAAATCATTTCATCTATGTTTTAGCTTTTATCAGATAAATCAAGTCTACAGTCTTTCCCTTTTAACTTTTAACTATCTTGCTTTTCTGTCATAGAACTTTTCATTTTTTGTGACTTCTAGAGAATTCTTTAAAAAATTTTAAAGATCTCTTTTATATCCAATAAGAAAAGAATATCCAAATTATTCTTCTGGTTTGATACTTGTATGTCCCTTTAAGTATTTTCATTTCAATACAATAACAATAGCAGAGTTGGAAGGAACCTTGGAGGTCTTCTAGTCCAACCCCCTGCCTAGGCAGGAAATCCTACACTGTTTCAGACAAATGGCTATCCAACATCTTCTGAAAGACTTCCAGTGTTGGAGCGTCTGGAGGCAAGCTGTTCCACTGATTAATTGTTCTAACTGTCAGGAAATTTCTCCTCAGTTCAGTTCTAAGTTGCTTCTCTCCTTGATCAGTTTCCACCCATTGCTTCTTGTTCTACATTCAGGTTGGATAATAGTTTTACTCCCTCTTCTTTGTGGCAACCCTTGAGATATTGGAATACTGCTATCATGTCCCCTAGTCCTTCTTTTCACTAAACTAGACATACCCAGTTCCTGCAACTGTTCTTCATATGTTTTAGTCTCCAGTCCCCTAATCATCCTTGTTGCTCTTCTCTGCACTCTTTCTAGAGTCTCCACATCTTTTCTACATCGTGGTGACCAAAACTGAATGCAGTATTCCAAGTGTGGCCTTACCAAGGCATGATAAAGTGGTATTAACACTTCACGTGATCTTGATTCTATGCCTCTGTTTATGTAGCCTAGAACTGTGTTGGCTTTTTTGGCAGCTGCTGCACACTGCTGTCTTATATTTAAATGGTTGTCCACTAGGACTCCAAGATCCCTTTCACAGTTACTACTATTGAGCAAGGTACCACCTATACTGTACTTGTGCATTTCATATTTCTTGCCTAAATGTAGAACCTTACTCTTTTCATCATTGAATTTTATTTTATTATATAGTGTCCCATATTCAAGTTTGTCAAGATCCTTCTGTATCTTAAGCCTATCTTCTGGAATGTTGGCTATTCCTGCCAGCTTGGTGTCATCTGCAAATTTGATGAGTTCCCCATTTATTCCCACATCCAAATCATTTATGAAGATGTTGAAGAGTACTGGGCCTAAAACAGAGTCTTGGGGTACTCCACTGTATACTTCCCCCCATGTAGATGCAGTTCCATTAAGGACTACACGTTGAGTGCGGTTGGTCAGCCAGTTACGAATCCATCTGGTGGTGATGGTGTCTAACCCACATTCTTCTACTTTATCTAGTAGTAGGTTATGGTCTACCTTATCAAATGCCTTACTGAAGTCCAAGTAAACTATATTGACGGCATTCCTCTGGTCCACTAATTTTGTCACTTTGTCAAAGAATGCAATAAGATTAGTCTGGCATGATCTGTTTTTGACAAACCCAGTTGGCTTTTGGATATTACTTTGTTTACTTCTAGGTGTTCACTAATTCATTACTTGATTATCTTTTCCAGAATCTTTCCTGGTATTGAGATCAGGCTGATAGGTCTATAGTTTCCTGGATCTATTTTTTCCCCCTTTTTTGAAGATGGGAACCACATCAGCTCTTTTCCAGTCCTCTGGCAGTTCCCCAGTGCTCCAGGATCTCTGAAAGATATAGTTCAGTGGTTCTGAGATCTCGGCTGCCAGTTCCTTCAGAACCTTGGGGTGTAATCCGTCCGGTCCTGTTGATTTGTACTCATCTAGGGTAGACATGTGTTCACTTACCATTTTCTTCCCTATTTCAATTTGTGTTCCTAATCTGATTTTTGTGGTACTGTTTTTGATAGGTTGGACTGTTTTATCCCTTTGTGTAAAGACAGATGCAAAAAATGAGTTAAATAATTCTGCTTTCTCCCTATTGCTTGTCACCTTCTTGCCACTTTCTCCCAGCAATGGACCAATTGTTTCCTTAACCATTTTCTTGTTTTTAACATGTTGGAAGAAGCTTTTTTGTTGTTTTTTTAACTTTTGTGGCAAGCCTTTTTTCATTGTGAGCCTTAGCTTTCCTTACTTCATCTTTACAGGCTCGGGCTATTTCCTGATATTCTGCATTAGTTATGTCCCCCTCTTTCCACTTTTTATACTTATCTTTTTTGTCTTTCAATTTTTCAGAGAGTTCTTTATGCAGCCATGCTGGTTTCTACATACAACCCGTTTCATTTTTATGCCTAGTATATAATATTTTTCCATAATGTTCTTGAAAGTTGTCATATTTAAATCCACATTCAAATTAATTTTAATCTTCTTTGGTATAGATTGTTCTTTGGTAACATCCTTACAATTAATACACCATCTATCTATGGTATACAACATTGTTAATTGCAATCTTAATTTCCTTCTAGTTCCCTTTTTCCCTATTTTTCCCCAAAGAATCCAAACTACCACAACTTTCCACAGTAAGAATTTTTATAATTAATTTCAAATTCATATTTTAAGTCTACTTGGACTGTTAGCCCATTTTTAATTTTTCAAAAGCACCACTCTAAATACCCATTTACTGTTTATTATTTTCCAAAGTCCTTAAAGTTGTAATTAAAATTTTCTCTAAGGAGAAGGAAATGCAATAAATGCATTAACAGGAATGCAATAAAAATTTTATTCCAGAGGGTTTTAATATTTCTAAAGCAATAAAAAATAATGATTAAGAAACCAAGCTTTTTGTCCATAAAAGGCTACATTAAGGCTATGAGTTTAGATGGTAAACCTCAGCTCCCAGCCACTCAACTCATTAGCTGACCACAAAATCTTGGGTCCTGTGGTCTACTCATAAACACCAGCTGTCCCACTGTGCATGTGGGATATCTCACAATCTCTCGTTTCTCAGAAGAGAGTTACCTAGCTGGGATCAGAATCTAACTGCTGATCTCTACTGTAAACATTGTCCCACTTCAACAGGGATATCTAGCTCGATCCAAAAGTCCACTTAAAACTTCTGGGACAAAAAACAACTTGTCAAATTAACATCTGCTGAAATGCAGGATATATGAATGGTTAATTTCCAATATAACACCTGAATCGATCACGAACATTTGAAAGTTTGATTCAAAACATTTCAGTCTGTGTCCCTCTCTTTCTTGTTTTTGGTTTTGCCTTGCATGCATGTATGACCAATTCATTTTTAAGCTTTCAGCAGGCTACTTTCAAATATTTCAAGAGTAAACAAATGGGACTTAGCATTGTGAAGTAAAACACAGAAGCAGACACCTCAATTCAGAACAGTAGAATTCTTCCCAAAATGTTCCATCAGGCATTGGCAGACATCTAAACCTACATCATGGCAAACATTTTTTTCCTGTAAAAATTTTGGCTAATTGTTTTATTCACATATTTTTTAATACCTTTTTGAAGACTTTCGGTGGGGGAGGGAAATAGAAAATCTAATTCATAAAATAATTGTGCATGCTGCAAAATATATTTCATTTCATTTCTTTCTTTTCTTTTTCTTTCTTTTCTTTCTTTTCCTTTTCTTTTTAAAAATAAGTCAGACCAGCATTAAGATAATGAGCTGCTGTACAATATATACTAGACTGAAGTACAAACAGTTGCAAAAAGTGACTTAATGAGAGATATTGAAACCTTACTTAAAACAGCATTTCAACATATATTGGTTTAATTTGGGTCAAGAAACTGCTGCACAATATTGAGACTGTCCAGATTCTTCTTACTAGATAATTGTCAGATTCATCAAGGAATGCTTAATTTTGTAGTCTTTAATTCTAGTTTGAACACTGCCAATGCCAGGATTCCTTCCCACTGTACCTATACTGTACCTTTTGAGCAATATGAAGCATATTAAATATAATTTATCAAAATTCTATGCTCAGGAAATCTTTATACTGACAACTCTCACTGCCACTATGATTCTGCTTTTTTTAAAAAAAATGCAAAAACCTTAATAATTAGCTTCAAGTATAAATTAATTAGATGAAATGAGTTTGCATTAAGGAAATTTTTTAAGTGGAGACAAAAGAAACTAAATAAAAATTAATTATAGCTAATATTCTAACTAGGTTCTTCCCTAGACAGTGATAAACTGTAGCTAATGATTACTTATACTCTGAAAAATTGACTGGTTTTGAAAATATATATAGGTGATGCCCTATGCTTTCTGACCTTCTATAGTGGATAATCCATTTGTGGCCCAGTTAATCCTTTAAAACCCTAGACAAGGATCTGTGAAGGAACTTCTTTACCATATTACCCTAAACAGACCTCTTTGCAACCATCATTTAGAAACTGATAGCTGGGCAATGGAAAAGGAATTCTCAAAGTCATTCTTATATCTAAGTGATTTGTTCTTCAGCATTAGAGAGATAAATGTCTGGCCCCAGTTAGTTGGGGGATTCAAATTGTGACATTACTTGAGTCTCATGAATGAGACATAAGAGGCAGATTGTCTCTAAAACAGCTCTAATATGTAGCCTCCTATGTTGATTTAGTCTGATTACTTCATTTTTGACATTGCACCTCCAAAGGCTGCTCCATGTGTCTCAATACTCTAGCTATATTGTGATCAAGGTGTGAGTTCTATGCTCAGGGCATCATGGTCCAAGTAGGATCACAGCTACTGCCTATGCTGTATCTGAGCCAATAAGCCAGACAGCTAATAATAATATACATCATTGGTTTGTTTCCCTCTTTCTATTTAGATAATTGCTATTCTTTTCTGTAAGTTTTCCCCTTCTTGTTGTTCTTTATGTTTACTACAAAGACAAAAGAAACAGAAAGAAAGCTCAAGTATAACAACAAACACTTAGCCAGGTATTACATGAAAAGGCAGAGGTACAATATTGTTAAAGCACTGAAAAGTACTCAATCCAGCTTTAGAAGAAGCATTATAAAAGAATTTAGAAGAAGTATTATGTACATTATAGAGAAAGAATGCCAGAACGAAATCAGTATGTGCTTCATTGACTAAAGAAACATTTTCAATTGTGTTGATCATCTTAACTTGTAAAAAAATGGAAATCCCAAAACTTCCCATCATCTTCATACTCCCCATCTTTGCCTCTGGACAGAATGGTGCTCCCCCACTCTGATAGAGTTGATTTCTATGGATGTATGGATCAATCAATTGATAAATACATATAAACCAATGTTTCTTAACAATATTGAATTTCAACTTCCCCAGCCAGCATATCTTAAAATTGCCCAGGTTGAGAAACGCAAAGTAGCAATATTCTCAATCACATATAAAAATAAATCCATCACTTCTTCTTAAAGGGCAAGAATAAATATTTTTAGGAATAGAAGAAAATGCTTAAACAGATTGGATCACTTTACCAAAATCAAGTCAAAATTTACTTTTGGTTGATTATGACATCTTTCACAATCAAGGGTAAACCATTTCATTCTTCACAACCTATTTTCCAGTGACTATGCACAGTAAATAACACAGGACATAATATATTGCTGAACAACATACATTGGTGGACTAAGTCATTTTTATAGAATAGTTTACATTTACAAGTAGAAATATCACAGAGGTCACAGCCATGGTTCTTGTCATGCAGCAACTGAACAGAATTGAACACACACAGTGAGACTTAGGTGGCCAGCTGGCATGGAGGTAACTGCAAAATATCATTTCCCACCCAGGTTGAGAGGCCCTTAAAAATAATAATAGTAGTTTTGCAAGAAAACCTGACTCCAAATAATTAATGCAGTAGATAAGCCTGTGCATCAAGCCGAGACAGTCGAAATACTATCAATTTGTTAAACCTTTTAATAAACTTTGGTGTTCTTGGGAAATAGAACATTCCTCAACAAAACCAACAAACCTGTTTACAAACAGTAATTTTTGTATTAGGCAGAAGAATGAGTGTAAATTGCTGGTTTGAACAGTCAGGCTATTCTTTAATATTTAGCAAGTTTAGTCTGTTTCCAAATCTTGTTTTGGTATTCTATACACTTAATGATGGACTCCATGATAATAATATGATTGAATGTATATGACCGCTAGCAAGTAGTGCTAACATAGAGTTACCTTTTGTGTGGTCCATCACTTGCACATGGAAACTGAGGACTGGTTAAAATGTCTGTTTGTTCACTTGCCCACCCTTCCTGCCATTTGGCTAAAACACCGGTTCAAGTTGAGGTCATCTCATGTTCACGATCTCAGTCTTTCCTTAATCTTTCATTGCTTCAGTTCAATCCATTTAACTACTTCCAGCTCTTTACAGTGAAGATCATTCCTCTTTCTTGCTATTTTGATCACATAATCTCTTTTCTAAAATCCTACCCTGGTCTGAATCTATAACAGAATTTCACACTACTCCTATACATAAAACAAGTGCAAATTGTTTAACCTTTAATTTATACCATATTCCAAACTGGTATATAATTTGCAAAAGGGGAAATTTGATTGAGGAAAAGTTCAAACTTCTACTTTGCTTACACTTTGGTTCTCTGTGGTCTAGAAACTAGACAACTTATTCTGGATTTTATGTTTTGGGGAGCGGTCTCTGAAGTATATGCATTATATCTGTTTCTAATAGATTAAATGTTTGTTCTTTAACATTTTCCTTTAGTAAAATTCCTTGACTATCACAAATGAAAATAAATAGAGCATTTGGGGCAAGAGCAGAACAATCTGATCAAAATATTGTTTAGACATTTTTTTCCTGGAAAACAGATAATACATGATATATTGAAATGGTTAATTTTGTTGTTCAGTTGCTAAGTCACAAACCGCATCACATGCCAGAACCCCATACTCAAATGTCTCTCAGGGTCTACCAGAGGTGGGTTCCTACCAGTTCGCACCTATTCGGTAGAACCAGTTCGTCAAATCTACCGAACTGGTTAGAAGAGGTTCCACCAGTGGACCCGGAAAGCAGGCCACACCTACAGAAGAGGTTCCAAATTTTTTTGAAACCCACCACTGATCCTTGGATATGATTATTCCACACTATCATGCTCCTATTTATAAAACAGTGCCTCTGTGAAAGGTAAGGATGACTGCTGCGTTTGTTGTGCAATCAGAACATTGCATGTGTTGAAGTTATTTTAACACAAACCAAAGATGCCTTTTAAAAAACAAGTTTACATCATATTCTTATGCATGCCAGTGCTGTGTGTGAGGTAATTTAAGGTGGTTCTGACAAGTGTCGTCGGCATCTTCATATCCGGTCACATGGGCGGCAAGCCACTCCAATCCGGTCACATGGGCAGCAAGCCACTCCCACAAAGGAGGCCACACCCACAGAGTAGGTTCAAACAATTTTTGAAACCCACCACTGGGGTCTATCCAAACTCATGCTCGCTGCATCAATGATCCTATCTATCTCATGCTCTGCCATCCCCTTCTCCTTTTGCCTTTAATCTTAGAGCTGTAAATAGGTGCAACATATCCATTACAGACAGACAGAAACACAGACAAACAGACAGACAGACAGAAAGACAGGCAGATAGAGTTATAGATATCCATCCCATTTAATGGCAACATTGCATTACCATGATATGTTGATAAATTTTACCATTACTTTAAAATCTATTCATTCATCCATTTTGTATTTAGATCCACAACAAAATATAGTTTTATTTTTCCTAATAAACAATACTTATGCACATTTTTTCTTGTAAAAATTGTAGTGCTCTTAATATACATATATGCATGCATGCTTTTTAATGTACATTCATTTAACTTACATATTCTGATCTAATTTTAGCAGTCTATTTATTGCACTCTATTATATGTCTGTGGAGATTCTCTTACTTCTTTTCCCAAAGGTACTTTTTCAAGAGGTTTCTGGTTTTCCTTTGAAGACATTTCACTTCTCATTCAAGAAGCTTCTTCAGCTCTGCCTGGACGGTGGGGAATGGTAGCATTTATATTCCTTGCCAACAGCTAGTCATTTGCATTCTTTTAGACCCTGAGAACACAGAGAAGCCTCAACAACTCTCTAAAAAATGCAAATGACCAGCTGTTGGCAAGGAATATAAATCCTTCTATTCCCCACCATCCAGCCAGTTGAAGAAAAAAGAAAGTCCAGTTGCCTCTTGAAAAAACCACCTTTGGAATTGCACTCTATATTTTATATAACTTCTTACACATAATGGAAATACTTCAGCTATATTTCTTTTTGTAGTTTTGCAAATTTTCTTCTACATAAAGCCTATTCAGATTATTATTTTAAAAAGATGTTTTGTCATCTGGACAGGTTTCTTTTTACTAAACAATGGAAGACATTAGCGAACTCCATTTATTAGAACTACAGTATACACCAATTTCAATAGCCCATGAAACATATGAATTAGATGTTAAAAATTTTCTTTAACATTTAATTATGTTAAAAGCAGTCTTTAAACAAAGTTTGTATTTAGTCGCAGAATTGATTATTCAGTTTGTCTATGTAAACATTATAATTGGATTACTTTCAAACTCAAAGTATTTATTTCATAAGTATTTTCTCAGAAAATATATCATGTAAAAACATTAAAGATTTAAGAGCTATTAAATATTTATATTGCACAGGTGTATCATAGAAAATACCATGTTCTAGAAAACTTAAAATATTCATAATTCATAATATGCTGTATACAAAGATTCTACTAATATTTCATAACACATTTTCTATTTTTGGACCTCAACAATATATAGGATTGAATATTCATATAAAAGCTGAAAATGTATCCAGCTGATTTAACTTGCAAGTTAAAATTGAACAAGCAAGGTTAAAAAAAAACAATCCAATGTGATTTGCAACTCACAGTCAAAACTTTTTTCCCCACTAACTCCCTGTGTAGAATAGACTGGTAATGAATAAGTCCTTTTTTTCCTGTCCACTTCATGCTGTGCAGTCCCAATGGCAATGAAATCTTCCCATTGCTTTTGGGATAGTAAGAAGTACTGATGAATGAAGCAAGGCAGAAAAATGTTGAAAGGCAATGAACCACAACATGCTGGGGATTAAGAGTAATAACTTCATAAGGCTGGAAAAACTAAGCAAAAATATGCTGCAACAAGTTGACAGCCTTAAATTTGCACACAAGCATAACATTCCTTTTTAAACTGTTCTACATCTAAGTCAACATTAAGGCAATAAAACTGAGCATGGATAATCTGTCTATCATGGATAACAAATCATTTACAGAAGGCTCAACAGCACCATGCTTAAATGGTCACCAAGAATCATGAATTATTTGTGTCTGTTTGTTGGATTGAACAATATTTTAAAGTCTTGTGGCTAGAGCAATTTGATGAGGAACAAGATGGCTCTCTTCTAATGATAATGCCTCTGAATTCAGCATGCATAATCTGCAACCTGATGAACATACACCACCACCATTGAGACCAAACCCCAGTCGGATAATAGAAGATTCAATAAACAATCAGCTACTTTTATTTTTAAATAAAAGAAATGTGTTGAAGAACAAATCATTTGTTTCCCGTGTCGAATAGAGATGCTGAATAAAACAGTAGCTTTATGTGATTGAATTGTGTATGTAAATGTGGATGTCACTACAAACAAAAATAAATGTTCTATAGATAATGCCCACCTCATAATTTCACATCTGTGATACCTCCACTCTAAAGAAGCAAGTAAATGACTGTCATATGCAATGGACGTTTTTGTTCTCTCTTCCTAATTCTGCTTCAAGATTGCATCAAATCACAACCAAAATGGAAAAAAATACATTTTTTTTCCTGTTTCTTAATCAGAACAGTTTTCAGTTTTTGTAATTCAGAATTATCTGCTGCAGATATAGTGGTCTGAAATATTTACATAATTAAGAATAAATTCCAAAGCCTTATGTAAATAGAAAAGAAGAAATAAATTCAGCTTCTAAGGAATTCTGACTTGCAAAATGGTTTGTACCTTCTTTGGATCATATTTAAGTTCTTCCTAGCTGTCAGGAAATTTCTTCTTAGTTCTAGCTTCTAGTTGCTCTCTCATTGATTAGATTCCACCGATTGCTTCTTGTGCTGCCCTCAGGTGCTTTGGAGAATAACTTCACTCCCTCTCCTTTGAGGCAACTCCTGAGATATTGGAACACTGGCTTGGTGGGCATGGTTTGGTGGGCGTGACAGTGGAAGGATACTGTAAAATCTCCATTCCATCCCCACTCCAGGGGAAGGTTATTGCAAAATCCCCATTTCCTCCTGATCAGCTGGGACTTGGGAGGCAGAGAATATATGAGGGACGGGCCAGTCAGAGGAGATATTTACCAGGTCTCCAAACTACTCAAATTTTCTGCCACCGGTTCTACAGAACTTGTCAGAATCTGCTGAATACCACCTATGATATTATTGCTATTATTATTATTGACATTTTGGCACTCCTCTAAAACTTTTGGGAACACTAATTTATCAAAAAATCTACATCTTGGATAGAAAAATATTATGTATTACAATTGTATTTTTAATTCTGTAATTGATATGTTATAAGCCTTCCAAAGTCTTTTTTAGAATGAGTGGCTATAATATTGGTAATACATTATGATTATGGTACAGAATGGCACTCCTGCAGCACAATTATTTGCCAAGTTCAGAATGACACAAAAGCATATTTATTATCATCAATAAGAGACTGAAGAAGTCTCTGCCTTAGGAACATGAGTGATAAACTGAATTTTAAAGGAAGAAAATAGTTGTTAATATATTTTGAACTTTTATCCCAGTATATAGTATGGTTTTTAAAAAAACTTGAAAAACTTTGTGTGGTGTTGCAATGGCTACTGGTGTATATATAAGAGCCGAGGTGGTGCAGTGGTTAAATGCAGCACTGCAGGCTACTTCAGCTGACTGCAGTTCTGCAGTTCGGCTGTTCAAATCTCACCGGCTCAGGGTTGACTCAGCCTTCCATCCTTCCGAGGTGGGTAAAATGAGAACCCGGATTGTTGTTGGGGGCAATATGCTGACTCTGTAAACCACTTAGAGAGGGCTGAAAGCCCTATGAAGCGGTATATAAGTCTAACTGCTATTGCTATTGCTATATATTCCCAAATATATACTATTTAGGAAGCCAGGCTATTTATTCCCTGTTTGCATGAGATGGGCATCTTGGGTATGTCTGAGTAAGTAGTGTTTTACTGCTATTGGAGAACTAGGCACCTGATGATTAGTGTTAGATGGCCGTGGGTAAAGGAAGAGAGGTCAGGCTTGTAAAACATTCAGCACTTTATTTCTCTGTTTGCCGCAATACGATCTTCTGGCAGGCTGCCAGAGCTCTCCATTTATTCAGCTCCAGAAAGCATGCTGGCCAATTACAGCAGTTTAAATTTCCCGTGGTTTGGCGAACCAACCACAGGGACATGCAAATTCCGGCTACGTCCATCCATACATAACAATTAGATTTTTTGAAACTTCTGAAGAATCTTTCAAAAACATTATAGATACAACTAGTGACTACTGTACTTTTACAATAAATCAGAGGTACCGGATAGAAATCAGGCTCAACTGGAACAGAAGGTGATTTGTCCATGGCAAATAACTAGATGTAATATTCCAAATCCAAGTCAAAGTACAACTATGTGGAACAAAATCAGGTCTACCTATATGTGTCAAGCCACAAATGATCTGGGACAAAATTATCTGTTTACCATGAAGACCTGAATTCCCAGCTTTTTCCAATCAGCCTCCAGATCTTAAGTCACCCCAAACCAAAAAGCAAGCAGATTCTAACACCAGTCCAAAACCAGGTTAAAGAACTTGGGATGGAAACTAACTGGGATGCATGATAACCAGTATGCTCAAAGAATATGCAATTTGTCCCTATAACACAACACAACATAAATATAATCACACTTTGACACCTCTATGACAGGAGCCTGGTCACAACTAAAATGCCTATGAAGATCAAAATCAACAGCTTCTTGCCTGAATCAACAGAATCGCTGATTTCCAAGGTTTGCCCTGTCAAACCTGGTCTTAGTAATACACACCAGGCTTGCCTGCTCATCCACAACTAAGTTATGATTAATTGTAATTTTATTGCAAACAGACCTAGTGTTTTCCAGCAGCAATTTCACAAGGTCACCATATAATTTCACCATATACTGTAATGTTGCATGTACTATTACACATTTGAAAAACATTGCCTCACTTGATTTTTTATGCTATTATTGTTTGGAAGTTTGAGACAAAGATCACGCTTTCTAAGCCAGTGACAAATTGCACTGAGTTACTAATTACCCATTAGTAATTGTAAACATTTACAATTATATTACAGCTAAAATTTCTAATGTCTTTTCTTACTATAGATAATATGAGGTTACTGGTAAAATGAAAACAGGATCATACAAATGTTCCCACATGGAACACATGAGACACTACACTATTTTCCTTTATGGTTCCAGATCACATATGCTAACCCAGATTGAGGCCTGCTTATCATAAACTAAAAGTATGCATTTATCTGTAGTAACACCAGCTTTATGTTATTTAAAATTATTGCATTGCAATTTTAGAGTTGAAACTATGAACTTTAATTATTTGTGATGGCTGTTATTCCATGATATAATGCAGCTGATGTTTGAGAATATTATTGATGTCTTGCATTTAGCTAAGAGTTTAGCTAACCTGGAGCAAGCAGAATAAATATATATTAGATAAATAAAGAAGCAAATAATATAATATTTTAAGTGTAAAATGTGAACTGCGTTCACAGAATTTCTCATTCATTTTGTAATTACCTTGTATGCCACCAATCTGTCGTTAAATTCATTTTATTTTGTCACTGTGAATTGTAACCATCTTTAAAATACACATATACTGTGTTTCCTTTGGCTGTGCATTCATGTCAAATAAATATAAACATTAACATATAAGAAATTTTTCTTAAATTATCTTTATCTAAAATTTTCTTCTTAGTAAGTCTAGTTGTATAATTGCATTCCATTTATAAACATTTCTACCTCTATAAAATTCTAAACAATCAACTAAGGTAAACTAAAAGAAGTAAATTGTTTCAGTACTTTGTCAAGTGTATCTTACCCGCTTACCTTAGGACCATTGAAGCCAGGCCTCCCATGCCCTGAGAGCTGTCACACCTGTGACGGACTTCTTCTGCAGCCACTCATAGTGTGGCCCACCACACCATCACTTGTGCCAGACTGCATAGTGCATTGTGCCATTGCATGTGTGAGCAGCAGCACCAGTGTGATGTGCCATATGGTGTCAAGCCATGAGTGGTGGCACCAGCACAATGAGTCTCACAGTGTCCTGCCCTGAGTGGCAGCACTAGTGTGATACACCACAGTACACGAGTCTTGTAACGCCAGTGCCACCACTCGCAGGATCCTGCCATGAGCGGCGGCACCAGTGCAATGTGCCATGTAGTTTCTGACTGCCAGCGGCCACAAATAGCCACAAAAGAAGTCAGGCAGTAGCACAAGTATCGGGACATTGGAGGTCAGGCTGCGCTGTTCCTAAAGTAAGCAGGTGCAGGCGCATGGGGCAGCTCTACCTCCTACCCCCGCCCTAGCTTGATTTTTACACATCCGCCTCACCCCACCTCATACAACCAGATGGTGGGTGGGGCTTATATTAGGCACAGGCATGAAAATCATGCAAGGGCTTGTTTTCGAGATAGATTGTATTTTTGGGAAAACATGGTAGTATAATGGATAGGATTGGAATTAAAATATTTGGGTTCAAATTTGTCAAACATAAATTTTATTGAATAAGCTTTATTCTTCAGTATATTTTTCTCCAAATAGATCAAGATTGGCCATGAATATTAAGTGAAAAATATTGAAATATAAAGTAGCATTTGTTATACTTTTTTTGCAAAGTGTAATTCATAATTACAGAATATCAGGACTTTTTCATATATATAGTAGTACAGAAAATTATGTGTACTATCAATTCACTTAGGCATACATTTATTAAGCAAAACATATATTTTTCTGAAACAGATATCTTTCATATTTCAATCAAAGCAAACAAGTCCTGTGATAACTTTACTTAAGCCTTACATTTTGTTCAGGTCAATCATATACACATATTCCCAAATGTATGTATCTCTATGTTCACAAAACCTTAATGTCAAGAAAGTATGCATTTTAAATTTTAGCCTTAAGCTTCTAAAGGACTTTGGACTGTTTTGATCACTAGAAAAAAACATTTTCTGTGATTAATTTTAATGAAATCTGCACATATCCATTTCACATATTCAAAGCAACAAGAGTGCAGTTTGAATATGCTGCAATAAATATGAATGTAAAAAATATGCTATCTTCCATTCTTGTTCCTATTAAAAATCAACTCAACAGTTAACTGTTGCATATAACTTTGTAACTTTGTAACTTTAATAAAATTTGTATGCCACCCACTCCCTAGGGACTCTGGGCGGCTCACAACAAAGCAAAGACATAGCATATTAAAAGTACAATTATATAAAATAAAATCACCATTCAATCACGTGGGGCTGGATTATTACTCAACAGCCCCAGGCCTGCCGGAACAGCCAGGTCTTGGTCGCTTTACGGAAGCCGGGAGAGTGGTAAGGTCCGGATCTCCGTGGGTAGCTCATTCCATGAGGCCAGTGCAGCTACAGAGAAGGCCCTCCCTTGGGGGGCCACCAGCCGGCATTGTCCGGTCGACGGCACCCGGAGGAGGCCCAACCTGTGTGATCTTATTGGTCGTTGGGAGGTAAATGGCAGGAGGCGGTCTCTCAGGTAGCCAGGTCCAGTACCATGTAGGGCTTTAAAAGTAATGACTAGCACCTTGAAGCGGGTCCGGAGGCCAATGGGGAGCCAGTGCAGCTCGCAGAGGATAGGTGTAACATGGGTGTATCTTGGTACACCCATTATCGCTCGCGCGGCTGCATTCTGGACCAACTGCAGTCTTCGAACACTCTTCAGGGGCAGCCCCATGTAGAGCACGTTACAGTAATCCAGTCTTGAGGTGACGAGGGCGTGAGTGACTATTCAAAGGGCCTCCCGGTCCAGATAGGGCTGTAACTGGTGCACCAGGCGAACCTGGGCAAAGGCCCCCCTGGTCATAGCCGACAGATGATGTTCTAACGTCAGCTGTGGATCCAGGAGGACACCCAGATTGCGGGCCCTCTCTGAGGGGTGTATAATTTCACGCCCCAGGCTAAGAGGTGGAATGTCTGGACCATCTTTGGGAGGCAACTTCAATAGCCACTCGGTCTTGTCTGGATTGAGTGCAAACTTGTTCGCTCCCATCCAGACCCTGACAGCCTCCAGGCACTGGCACATCACTTCAACTGCTTCGCTGAGTTGGCACAGGGCGGACAGATACAATTGGGTATTGTCCGCATCCCGTGCTGGCGTATGATCTCACCCAGCGGCTTCATGTAGATGTTAAATAGGAGGGGGGACAGGACCGAGCCCTGTGGCACCCCATAATTCAGGGGCCTAGGGGTCGATCTCTGTCCCCCAACCAACACCGACTGCGACCTGTCCGAGAGGTAGAAGGAGAACCACTTTAGGATGGTGCATCCCACTCCCACCTCGCGTAACCGTCTCAGAAGGATACCATGGCCGATGGTATCAAAGGCCGCTGAGAGGTCAAGAAGCACTAGGATAGAGGAATGTCCTCTATCCCTGGCCCGCCAGAGATCATCGATCAGCGCGACCAAAGCAGTTTAGGTGCCGTAACCAGGCCTGAAACCCGACTGAAAGGGATCCAGATAATCTGTTTCATCCAAGGTCCGTCGGAGTTGAGAGGCCACCACCTTCTCAACAACCTTCCCCACAAAGGGGAGGTTGGAGACTGGGAGATAGTTGTTCAAAATGGCTGGATCCAGGGAAGGTTTCTTAAGGAGGGGTCTCACCACCGCATCCTTTAGAGGATGCAGGAAGGATCCCTCCAGAAGAGAGGTGTTAACAATCCTCTGGAGCCAGCCACGTGTCACCTCTCTGCTGGTCGAGACCAGCCAGGAGGAACACGGGTCCAGCAAACAGGTGGAGGCACTCACAGCTCCCATGGCCTTATCCACTTCCTCAGGAGCGACAAGTTGAAACTCGCTCCATAAAATCTGATCAGGACCTTCCCCCGGCGCCTTGGCTGGTACCGTCCAAATGGAGTCCAGGTCTGTCCGGATCTGAGCGATTTTATCTGGCAGAAACTGAATGAATTCCTCAGCTCTACCTTGTAAGGGTTCAGAGTTACTAGCCCTCCAACATCACTCTAGGCGTCTCTTTTGGCGCTTCATCTCCCAGAGTTCCTCGGGGAACCAAGGAGCCTTCCTGGATCCACTGCTGCAGAGAGGCCGTAAAGGCGCAATCCGGTTTAGAGCCTCCACCACCGCTATCTTCCAAGCAGCGACCAAGGATTCCGCCGGACTGTGGGCCAGAGAGTCAGGTATCTCCCCAAGCGCCATCTGAAATCCCATAGGGTCCATCAGGCGCCTGGGGTGGAACCACCTAATCAGTTCCCCCTCCCTACAGTGGGGGATTGGTTTCCAAAAGTCGAGCCTCAGTAGGAAGTGATCTGACCATGACAAGGGCAAGATCTTGATGCCCTTCAAATCAAGATCACGTCTCCACTGCTCCGAGAGAAATACGAGGTCGAGCGTGTGCCCTGCTGAATGAGTCGGACCCTAAATTACCTGGGTCAAGTCCATGGCTGTCATATAAAGTATCTGTACTTCTTGCTCAGTCATTTCAGCAATTAAATAGAACTTTAAAATATGTTTCTGTAGGCTATGTAAAGGAGAAAGAATTCAGTGCTATGTGAAAATAGAAAAGGAACAAAAAAATAATTCCAGCAGTCTGCTCTAAGATATTGTTTAGTGTATTGTACGTAAAAAGTACTTCAACTAATAACTTGGTGGAGTTTGTGAAAGTATATAAAAATGTTTCTTAACACTCCTCAAATAATAAAACTAAGCTTAATATATAAACTGCATTTTTCAACAATTACAAAATCTCTTGGTATCTAAACATACCTATTGGTTGCATTAAATGGATTTTACTAGTTTACAGTAAGAAATAATCAAAGCAAAACAATTTGATCAACAGTCTTTGAAATCTAGACACCCATATCTTAATATAAGTTTTAACCAACATGAATGATATAGGTAGATTCAAGATGAAGCATTGATTTTAAAATTCAAATAAATGTTAACAAAAGTAGAAGAAAATGCATTATTATTAATCTGGACAATGTTTCCAGTATTTTCTCATAGTCATGAAATATTTTAATGAAATGTAACTTCAAAACATAACCAAAATACACTATCATAATCAGACATAATGAAACATATCAGGCATATATAAATGAAGAACAATAATGATGGCTTATTGCAGGCATGTCTGTGAGTTTTCCCCATAAAGGAAATTGCTGTCCTCAGTTTACGGATATTATTGTATATATTTTACAGGGATAATTCATATAAACATAGTATATGAGATATAGTATTCAAATAATTTTCATATTCTTTTTATTTTTTTGAGCTTCATCAACAATAGGAAATATCATGGCTTTGGGTAAAGAGTGTTTTATATATGAGAATCATATCAACAATGCTCATCCTACAAAGAGGACACAGATCAGAGTCTGAGTCAGTAAAAAACTGAAAACAATGTCCTTAAAAGTTAAATAATCCTTGAAGATCATGCTCCTAGAGATAAGTAACTTTAATATTCAGAGAGAAAAAGTACAACCAGGACAAATTCAACATATCTACCAATGGCAGCATTCAGAATTTCATTAAGTTTGAAATCTGCCTAATTTATTTTTAAGAAAAGAATGTAACATGTACTGTAGCAGCATTCTGAATTATATTTTAAATGCTTTTCTTATATATGTCATGTCATTATGTTTCTTATCTAATTTTGATATAGGAATTGGCACACAAGATGGATAGATGCACATGCCCACTAGCCACAGCTGCCACCAGCTTCTCATGCATGAGCCAAAGTCCAATTCACTATTTTGTGTATTGTTGCCATATAACTTTATTTCATTAATGTTTTTCCTGCTAGTTGCTATATTTGTATGTCTGTATCACTGAACTGGTTTGTTCCAGTCACCTCAATTTGTTTAAACTCAGTTTGCAACATTATTTTCTGGTTCTGAATGGGCACCATTCTGGAGAAAACTCCAGAATGTACCATCTATATTTGAGAACCTTTCCAATAAATATCCTCTGCCCCTCACCCACCTTTGAAAAAAGCACACAATTCCAGATGAAATACTTCCATTTCAAATTAAAAGCAGTCACTCATCCTGAAATAAACCAGTTTCAATGTTCTGGGGGGAAAGAAGAAAAAGTAATCATCAAGGGAAGAAATCATTGTGCAGAATGCTGCCATCAGCTGTTTTTGGAAACTATCAATCACGGTTCTTACTGAAGTGTTGATACATTTGTTGAATTACTTGGCATTGGCACATTGGTGATAAAATCATACACCTTTCACCACTCATTTGTACATCTTGAGACAAATTAGCTACTGAAGAAAGAAACAGTCAAGTCATTCACAACTTAGAAGGAAATAAAAAACTGTAAATATTAGTATCCTTCTCTTTCAGAACTGTTAATATCTCTTTACTTACATAAATGCAAGAACCATTGGCTCATGGATTATTTTTTATTCCTTCTCCATGTTTTATGAGTACCACCCAAGCAGCCTCAAGTCTCCATGTGGGAAAAGCGGAATGAATCCTTCTGCTTTTAATATAGACAGTGTGGGGATTCTACCAAATCTAAACGATATTAAAATTCCAGAAAATATAATTATTGCTCTCATTTGACTTTCTAATGTTACCCACTGTAATATTAATAGTATCACTGTGCTGAAAAGCAATATATAGCTCAAAAGAGTCTTTTGAGTAAGTCAGCAAGATTTTCTTTTGTCTGCTGGCTTTTACATAACGAGCAATAAGACCTTAGTGGGAAATCACTCATACATATAATATACTGCACAGAAATCAACAAGATTTAAGGTTAATGTGAGAAAAGAAAATATAAATAGGAAAAGTACTATTTATTCCTAGGGTAAAGGTAAAGATAAAGCTTCCCCTTGCACATATGTGCTAGTCGTTCCCGACTCTAGGAGGCAGTGCTCATCTCTTTTTCAAAGAGCCAGCACTGTCTGAAGACATCTCCATGGTCATGTGGCCAGTATGCCTAAATGCTAAAGGCTCACAGGATGCTGTTACCTTCCCACAAAAGTGGTCCCTATTTTTCTACTTTCATTTTAAATGCTTTTAAATGCAACTGCTAGGTTAGCAGAAGCTGGAACAAGTAATGGGAATTCACTCCATTACGTGGTGGTAGGGATTCGAACCATCAAACTGCTGACCTTTCTGATTGACAAGCTCAGCATCTTAGTCACTGAGCCACTGCGTCCCTATGTATTCCTACTCTCATGTAAAATATTTGTATATGTCTATGTGTGATAGCTATAGCAATAACACTTAGACTTATATAATGCTTCACGGTGCTTTACAACCCTTTCTAAGTAGTCTACAGAGTCAACATATTGCCCCCAACAATCTGGATCCTTATTTTACTGACCTTGGCAAAATAGAAGGCTGAGTCAACCTAAACCAGCCTGATATATCGAATATCCATATATCTTCTGTTTCCTCTAATTCTGATGCAGTTCTAAATTACTGAATAGGTCTTTTTCTTAACCAGTTCAAACATATCAGATTTGCTCCAATGGGCAACTTTGGGCCAAGTGATATTTGGATTGTGCCACAGCATTATTGTTATGGGAACTATGTAAGCTATTTAAGACCTTCTACAAAAAGCAAATAAAGTAAACTTGAGATTTTGCAGTGGGTTAGCAAAGAAACACATTGGAAGTCTTTAATGCAACAAAAATTGTATTTTAAAGAAAAATGACACCAGTGGATACAATCTCAAAACATTTCATTCTCCTTTATTTCTTGCATTTCCCTAGCTGTTTGTTTTAAGTTATCTTTTAAACAAGGTGAAAACAAATCAAAGCCAAGCAATTACTTTGTAAAGAACAATTGCAAGTAGGCTTTTTAAGTGGTGCATGCTTTGTATATAACAGATCATCAAAAAGTTAAGTTGCTTTCATAATTCTCTTTATCTGGGTTCTTCCTAGTATTTGAAATTCATAATGAACATTTTATAAGAACTGCAGGATGGAAAAACTATAGTTCCACAGACCTCTCAGTTAATTTGTACAGCCTCTTTCTTTCCACCTTCTTCTAGCCTTGAATAATAATAATTTTTTTAAAAAAACCTTCTGGTGATTGAATCCAAGACCTTTTACATAGTGCTTAATAATAAAAGGAGTAAAATTTTACATGAGCTTGGAGTAATAAAATGTGGTACAAAGTATCTAAATTGTGTGGAACATTTTTTTATTAGTAATTTGAGTGTCAATAAATTTCAGCCTTATCCTCTGTATGCTTTCTTAGAAGCAAATCTCAGCATGTTCAGTGGACCATAACTCAAGGAAATTTTATAGTTTAGTCATTAAGCCTGTATTTAAGCTGTCTGGGGCTAAATGCTACAATCTAATATAAACCTGATTAATTCCATTGGTCTGAATCAGCTGAACTGTTCTTAACAATAAACTGGATTCTGACCAAAGACTTGTAATTATTTTTATAATACAATAATCATATAGAGGATAATATTTAGAATATTAATTAAAGCTCTGATTTACTTAAATGCTACCCATCTAGTGCTTTCAATATGCTTAGACTTCCTAAAGATTGGTTCAAAAGATGACAACACAGAATTCTCCACAAGTTTGAGTTTTATTTTGTCCTAAATTTTGAAATACCCTCATATCCTATTTAAAGTTATTAAGTATATATTATTATTTGTTAATTCAGAAAAAAAAATTCACCATGGTCTCAGTCATTCATATTTTGGTCACTTCTTCACTGGATTGTTGCAATTTGTTTTACATTGTGTTGATGTTGAACAACCTCTGAAACCTACAGTTGGTATAAAATATAACAGCTTGAATAGTTAAAAGTGATTCTCAATTTTATATAATATCATTATGGTCAGAATTTTACTAATTGCCACTTTGATTTCAGATACAATGTAAAGTCCTAATAATCACCTTTAAAGATCTGATGCCTACAGAAATACCTTTTCCCAGCAATTTCTATATCAATGACAGTTTTGAAGGATTTGTCACCATCAGACATCATAAGGATATGTCTTTTCCATGACTGCCCTTCTCCTTAGCAACAGGGTTCACCTGGTAGGCAGTCAATACCAAACCTACTCACTTTCAGGTAATCTATCAATACCTTTGTCTAAAAAGCCTTTGGGATTAAGAATACTTCTTTCTCAGTAGGTAATTGTTACTGTCATAAATCTTTTTCCTCAGTGCATAACTGAATAGGCCAGTTTACTATTGTTGTTGGTTTGCGTGTGTGTTGTTTTTATAAATTTGATTTTGCACTGTTTATATGCTGCTTATCGTCCTTTTGGACTATAACTTGCTATCATAAATAATTAGTATTAGTATAAATATTATGAATTGATATATTCTCTAACCTTTTTCCATAGCTAAAAAAGAAAATATATTCTGCAACTTCTTCCTTTATGTGCTCAAGAAAATACATTTGTAAAAAGCTGAGATTGGTAGTCATTTTTCTCACAGAACATAACTGATGAATTGTCTCGATCCCTTTGCTCTCCTGTTTGTTTTGCTGCCAGGCAGAAGAGAATAAGAATACTTAAATCATAACTTGGAAAAGAACAAGATCAGCAACTGGAACAAAGCTAGAGCTAATATTGCCAAGTTGTTCTAGAGACCATGTAAATAATTAAATGATGAATGTAATGAATGCAATTGCAATGAATATGTTTGAAATACAAAAATGATGACAAAGGTAGTTGTTCCAATGTAATTAACTACAATTAACCTAATGTAGACAATTATAATGGCATTGCTATGTCAGTTAACCTCTTTCCATCCTTTTGTCATACCATCTGATATAAATATGAGCATTCAAAAAAGGTGAAGGAGCTGGACTCCATAAAAGGTTAATACCCTACAACAATTTTTATTCCTAGGGAAAATGCTGAATGATAAATAAGATTTTAAAAATCAAGGCCCTTGGCCCTATATTTTGTTCTCAATATACATGGCCTTAACTTTCTGTCTCAGGTTCCAAAGTGGCTTGTTACTATACCAAGAAAAAAGTTATAATTCTGGATAAAACTTATGGTACTTCAGAGAATTCACAACATGAGATGAGAAAGCACTTTTAAGAATTTGAACTGCCAGAAAAAGAAAGAAAGAAAAAGAATTTGAACTGTGTTTTCTGGCTGTGGAACTGTCACTGCTATCCTGTCTCAATTACACCATGCTTTCTTTAGCAAATCACATTTTTTATAAAGCCAGTTTTGCCTGAACTGTGTAAGTCTGGTGCATAATGGAAGATAAGATTTTTAATTGAAATGTAAAAGGGATTATAGTAAGGTGACCAGATTTTCAGATTGGAAAAGAGGGACACCCTTGACCGGGGGGGGGGGGAGGGGGGGCTTGATTAAAAAATTTTTTTTTGTCAAAAGGTCACCCCAGGACACTGAAACCAGCATAAATACGAATCTGTTGCCAAACAAAATTTTGATCACGTGACCATGAGGATGCTGCAACGGTCGCTAAGTGTGAAAAATGGTCGCAACGGTCGCTAAGTGTGAAAAATGGTCGCAACGGTCGCTAAGTGTGAAAAATGGTCATCAGTCACTTTTTTCAATGCCATTGTAACTTTGGTCACTAAATGTTTTCCCCCTCCTCGAGACTCCTCACTTCTTCCTTCATTCCTCTTGCTTATCTACCTTCACCTTATCTGTCTTCTGCTCTTTCCCTCTCTTCCTTCCTTCCTCCCTCCTTCCATCCTCTTCTTTCCTCACTCACTCCCTTCCTCCTTTTTTCTCTTCCTTCCTCCTTCCATTCTTTATACGATATAAAATTCAATGAGGGTGAAACACACCAAATCTGGCAAAGCTGCCTTGCACCAACCTGGCCTGCCCATAGAATAGCAGCCACTTTGAGACACATAAACCTGGTCTGAACATATTGCATCACAAAGATTTGCAAAGATCACATTTGCAAAAAGGAACATTTCTTGTAGTAAATACATTTTATAAACAATTTAAAAGTAAAAATCCCCCCAAAATAATAAAAAAGGTATTCTATAAATAAAAGAAATCCTTAAAAACCATTGTTAAGTATTACACCAGCAATAATTTATACTGTCACCATTTCAAACTATCATCAGAAATACGAATCTGTTGCCAAACATCAACATTTTGATCGCGTAACCATGAGGATGCCACAACGGTCGCTAAGTGTGAAAATGGTCGCTAAGTGTGAAAAATGGTCATCAGTCACTTTTTTCAATGCCATTGTAATTTTGGTCACTAAACAGCCATGTTCCTGACTTAACAACCACCATGGTTCACTTAACGTGGCAATAAAAGGTCGCAAAATGAGGCAAAAATCATTTAACAAACGTCTCCCTTAGCAACAGAAATTGGGGGATCAATCCTGGTCGTAAGTCGAGGATTACCGGTAGCCAATTGCAAAAGGCAACTTTACTTGGAACAGGTGAGATTGTGCCCGGATCCCTTTCATGCCAACATCCCATCCTGTCCATGGGGAGAACTCCACAGGCGGACAAAAGCCCCAATCCCCTCTCAACCTCCAGCTGACTCTGCCATCCGCCATAACCACACATGCCCCTCAAAGGCAAAACTCAGGGGGCTGAATTCTACAGGGGGAGGAGTAAAGGGGGGATTTGAGGGGCAGCCCAAAGCACCATCTGTCTAAATTTGCATCAGGCAGGCAGTAACATTTTCATAGACCATGATCAGAGGAGCAGCTGATCCTATGGAGAGACTCCTCCTGCATTCAGTCCCAGGCCTACAAGTGGAAGTACCCTTCCTTCCTTCCTCCTTTCACCTTCCTTCCCTCCCTCCCTCCCTCCCTCTTTCTTCCTTCTAGCCTTCCTTCCTTTCCATTCTTTCTCCTTCCTTCCTTCCTCTTGCCTATCTGCCTTCTGTCTTTCTGCTCTTTAGATCTCTCTTCCTCCTTCCTTCCTCTTTCCATCCTTTCACCAAAAATCAGGATGTTTTATTAGCATCAGCATCATTCTGCTGAAAATGCCAGATTCTGTGGTACTTCTGGATGAGATTTAGAAAATTACAGAGACATGAGGAACCATTATATAATTTCACTTGGCAAAACTCTGATTAAAATAATAGCAACAAAATGTAAGGTTTTTTAATTTTAAAACTCTAGCAAAACATAGATTTATTTCCAGTTTAGTTAATTAATGCCATTATAAACAGGAATGCAATTGATTAAATAAAAATGACTTTTTCTTTTATTAAGAATACTTATTCTACACTAAACTAGAAAATATTTCATAGGCCCTTCAACAAGTTTGTTACAAATTTTCAGGATTGCATGCATTCTTGAAACTGATACCATGTAATGTTAAAAAGCAGATAGCTAACTAAGTACACTAAAAACCATGTTTAATTATTTGCTACTTGAGGCCAATAGCAATGATGAAGAAATTTCTGTCATCCTCAGTGACAATATTTTTAGGGCCAAAAAATAAAACTCTGTATATTGGATCTGTTGAATGGAGAAAGGCCTGCCCCCCCTCCCCCAAATGAGACACCTTCCATGATAATAGGAGAGGAGAGCCTGGAGACAGCAATCACAAGGCAGAACGTAGCTAAGAGAACGGAAACTTGCCTCTTGGAAGGAATGACCCGGTTTGGCTCCCACTTTCAACAATCGAACAGAGAAGCGAAGAGGCAGGACAGACGAAGCGGGAGCCAAGCCGGGCTGAAGGAAGGAGGGATACACACACTCGTGTTCTCCCCCTTCCTCTCTCTCTCTCTCTCAAATGGCAAATCCGAGCCCGGTCCCATGCCTTCTCCCAACCCCCGCCCTGTTCTCTTAGCTCTCCTCTCCTATTATCTTGGAAGGCGTCTCATTGGGGAGGGGGAAGCAAGCCTTTTTCCATTTCAAGGAGCTGCCGCTCCTCCCCCCCACCTCTTAGAAGTCCAGCCAGCTGCCCGCCAAGCTCTCCGCGGAGACTCACCCAGAGTTTTCACCGCGATTTGCCTGGTGAGGGGAGGCGGCAGGTTGATGCAGACCAAATCCACAGTATAATAAATACAAGTATAATAAATACTTGTATTTATTATACTTGTATTTACTTCCTCCTCCTTCTCCTCGCTGCGATCTGGTTGCTTCCCTTCACATCTTTGGAACGGCTTGGCTCCTTTTTTTTTTTTTTAGGGCGCCCCTCCGTTGGGAGGAGGTGGAGGATAGGCTCCAACTCTGCCCAGAGAAGGAGCGCTCCGGGGAAACGCGGCAAGCAAGCCAGCACTTCAAAGTCATGTTTCGCTGAATGACGGGCAAGTTCTAAACTGCCGGCATGACTTTGAAAGGGCTGGATTGCCTTCTGCATGGGCTGACGTGGAAGGCAAGCGGCAAGCCAGCCCTTCAAACTCATGCTGGCACTTTAGCGTGCCCCTCAGCCGCCATTCAGCGAAACATCTTTCGCTGAATGGCGGGCAAGTTCTAAACTGCCGGCATGACTTTGAAAGGGCTGGATTGCCTTCCGCGTGGGCCGAAGTGGAAGGCAAGCGGCAAGCCAGCCCTTCAAACTTATGCTGGCACTTTAGCGTGCCCCTCAGCCGCCATTCAGCGAAACATCTTTCGCTGAATGGCGGGCGAGTTCTAAACTGCCGGCATGACTTTGAAAGGGCTGGATTGCCTTCCGCGCGGGCCAAAGTGGAAGGCAAGCGGCAAGCCAACACTTCAAAGTCGTGCCGGCAGGCAGGGCTGGAGCGAGCGTGCTCCGTCCCGGTGGGTGCATGAGCGGAGCACTTTTCCAGCGCTCCTGTGCCTGGAGAGCTCCCTCTGCATATGAGCCCAGGATCCGCCATTTGCGCTCCCTTGCTCTGCCTCGCCACCCGCCTTCCCTGTCTAGGGACTCCTCCAGCAGAAATAGCAGAGTCGCGTCGAGCGCCGTTCTGCCTTTCTCTGTGCTCTTCCCGCCCGGACGCCCAGAGCCTCCCAGCCCGCCCGGCCCGGGGTGAGTCAGCTGCAGTGCAGCGGGTGGCGATCCCGCCACCCCCCCCTCACTCGCCCCGCCCGTCACTTACTCTGAGTTCGGAGAAGAAGCGGCGGCCCCAGGTGGCACTTTTCGCAGAGGTTTTTCCACAGCTTGTCCGGAAGTGGAGCTGGAAAGGCGAGCTCGCTCCCCGCTCACTCGCTACGCTACCCCGCCCATGCGAGCGGCAACGGATGGGTGGGGGACTCATGCGGCATGCTAAGCGGACTCCAGCCAATCAGTGAGCTGGCTGGGATGGAAAACTTTAAGCACGCCGCGTTTTCCATCCCAGCCAGCTCACTGATTGGCTGGAGTCCAGGCCAATCCAATCTGTGAGCGGCAGGCTGGGCTGGCTTAAATTTGTAGGTAGGAGGTAGGATAGAGAACAGAATGATGAGCCAGCCCAGCAAGCTAGCAGCTGATGGGCGGGAGCTGCGAGCGCCAAAAAAAGCGTGCTTTTTAAAAAAGCGGGTGGGACGCGGGAAAATGCATTGGAAAGCGGGTGTGTCCCGCCAAAAGCGGGATGTCTGGTCACCTTAGATTATAGCAATAGCAATAGCATGAGCCGAGGTGGCGCAGTAGTTAGAGTGCAGTACTGCAGGCCACTTCAGCTGACTGCTAGCTGCAGTTCGGCAGTTCAAATCTCACCAGCTCAAGGTTGACTCAGCCTTCCATCCTTCCGAGGTGGGTAAAATGAGGACCCAGACTGTGGAGGCAATATGCTGACTCCGTAAACTGCTTAGAGAGGGCTGAAAGTCCTATGAAGCTGTATATAAGTCTAACTGCTATTGCTATTGCTATTGCTAAAATATTCTAAATCACTATTTTAGATTAAGAAGGAAAAAATAGACAGATAATGCAATAAAAGCTAAATTATACCCATTTATGTTTATGGGAAGAATTTCAAAGATCGTAATTCAATTTTAAATGTATAAGACCCCCCCCAATTGGGTCTTATTTTTGGGAATGTTTTATTTTGTGGCCAGCTGCCCACTCCCTCCCACCATTTGCTTGCCCATGGTGATTATCTCTGTTTCCAAGAGCTCCACTTGCGAACAGATGCACTTTCCAGTCTCCCTTTGGGCAAAAAGTGTGCAGTAGAGGTAGAGTCATTGAGGTGGGGAAGTAGGCAATCCCAACATGCCGTCCACTCTGTCCCATCGACTCATGGCTTGCCTGTAGCCGCACCAGGGGAGGGGCCCACATGGGGCATCGGGATTGACTGCCTCACCTCCCCCATGCCTCTGCCTCCTCTTGCTGCCAGTGCCACCACATAAGCCTCCTATGATCCAGGCAGTTACACAGCACATCCAGATTGCCTCTCACCCCCACCCCACCCCACCTCTGCCTCTGTACTTGGACTTATCTGCACTGCAGTAAGGGGCTGGAGGCTACAGCTGCTGCTAGACACTGTTGGTTCTGCATGCAAGCCACCTCTTGTGCTGGCATTCCATCTCCCGGGCTTATTTTTTGGGTAGGGCTTATATTAGGTCCATCCAAAAAAATCAGATTAAGGCTTATTTTCAGATGGCTCTTTTTTGGGAGGAAACATGGTAGCAATAGCACTTAGACATATATTGCTTCATAGTGCTTTATATAACTCTCTAAGCAGTTTACAGGGTCATCATATTTCCCCAACAATCTCATTTTACGGACCTCAGAAGAGTGGAAGGCTGAGTCAACCTTGATGTCAGGTGCTGCTTCATTTAATAATCAGGAAAGAAATCACTCAACTCCATTCTTGAAATTAAGTGTACTTTTACTAATTACAAATAATAAGGAGCAAAGCAAAGCTTTGGATAAATTGGCACGAAAGCAATGGATATAATGTATAGTTCAATCCCCTCCCCTTGGCACCCCATTTCATAGTCCAATAATAATTCACCCAACTGTCAGGTGGGAGATATCTTCAAAAAGCATCATCAGAGTGGAATGTTGGACAGTTAGCCTTAGTGGAAAACTCCCTTTCTCCACATGCGCAAAGAGATGGTCAGGACAGCTTCTAGAACACTCCTCCAGCACATAATGATTCCCCTCCCAAATACCATGCCCCCCCTCCTCGTTTCAATGGCAGCCGAAGCAGCAGAAAAGCAGAGGCTGACACTTGAGCTGGTGAGGATCAAACTCCTGGTAGTGAGTTTATTTAGCCTGCAATACTGCATTCTAACCACTACAGCTTTTTTAAGTTAAAGAGTTAGTTTGGTTAGTTTAAGTTAAAGAGCCAGAAACCAGAAGACTGTGATTTCTACTCCTGCCTTAGCCATGAAAGCCAACTGAGTGACTTTCAGTCCAACCCACTTCACAGGGTTTTGTTGTTGTGAGGAACATAAGAGGAGGAAACAGTATGTTCACTGCCTTGAATTACTTGTTAGGTAATGAAGGCCGGATAAAAATATAATAAATACATAATTAAACTTTTTTAGTTGCATCACCCCTTCTAGGCCAAATAGCCAAACTTTTTCAATACATACACTAACAAAAGAAGTTATGCTGAGTAAACACCTTTCACCTAAACATTTCAGGGATATATAAAAAAATATTTTGAAAAACTGGTGTAATAAGTTATCTTGACAGTGAGCTGAGAAGTCAGCCAGTGTGTTTTATCATCTTCACAAATCATATTTATCAGTGCACTTGACAATACTGCCTTATTTATTTTCTACTAAAATTGGTTTAGACAAGGAGAAAAAGGAGAAAAAAGAACAATATGAATTTATTCTGCTATTTTTGTTTCTTTTTCTTTATTGAAAGATCTTTAGGACTGACCATTTTAAAACAACTCTGAGCAACATCAACACTAAAACTAAAAGCCTGACAACTCAATCAACTTTCAAGGGGTCCCCCCAACAATGAACCACAGGTTTTCACTATTCTATCCCAGTGCTTGGAAAGGAGCCAGATTTAATGGTTAAGAGGGTGGGGACCTGCCAGCATGCCAGGGGTGGGTGTTCCATAAGGTAGGGCAGCCACAGAAAAAGCAGCCATACTTTCTAGGTTACACTATTTAAGTGAAGGGACGTGGAGAACCTATACCCTATTTGAACCAGTGGGACAGTGAATCAAAGCCCTAAAGCTATTCCATCATGTTCAGGTAGAATCAAAGTTGGTTCTTTCCTATCCAGAAATTCACAATTTCCAGGCATTCAGTCAGCACAATAACAGCATTACCTATTTGGGCAGAGGTAGAAATGTCTAACTGGATATCATCATTATATCATACCCAGTACTGCCAAATAACCAATCCAGCAGTAAAGGTTAAAGAGGGGAAATGGGAAAACCAAGACTGAAGGAACACCATATGGCAAGTCTTTATGACTTAACATTTCCCTTTCCAACACCAACTAAACTAGCCATGGATGAAGCAGAAGAATCATCATAAAATAGTACCTCCATTTCAATTTCCAAAGCCATTTCAGAATACCATGTTTAATGGTACTAAAAGCTGTTGAGAGATTCAGGAGGTCCCCATCCTGAGCTTTCCAGGATTCATCCACAAGTGTGATCTATGCCATTTCATTATGGTGACCCAAATCCAGACTGTAAACAGTCTCAACAGTCTGCTTTATTTGGGGACCTCTGAAGTTGAGCACCAAACATTCTCCAAAAAGTTGGAGACTGGATGAAAATTGTCTAACACAATTTTTATATTGAATTCTATAGTATAGTGCAATATTAATACAATATCAGGTTTTCAATTTCAATTATATAGTATATGAAGGATGTGTGTTTGTGTTTTTATTTTTATAGTTATAATGAAGATGGCATTTAATTTTGTTGTACGATGTGTAATGACAATAAAGGAAACTAAACTAAACTAAACTAAACTAACACAGTTGGGTTTGACATGGTTTTCTATTTCTTATGTGAATCTCTACATTTCCTCAAATCTTTTATCTTTAGTTTCCCTTAACATTTATTTAAAATTTAAGTACAATTTTCAGTATTTATTCAGATTTCTAATGCAGTCTCTTTTAGTCTGCCATTCTTCACTTTTTCAGTCTGCTGCCTCTTTTATTTCCTATTCTCTTCCACATAAAATGTTTGTTTTTAATACTAATCCCTTTAATACTAATTCTCCTTACTGCTGACATGCTGGAGTGGATCTGCAATAGTATATTTGTTATTAGATTATTGTTATAATTTTTTCTTTATTTCATACCATATTTTCTCTATATTATACCAAGATAATGTTCATAATTGTTGAAGTCATTTTTATTCTGTTGCCCAAATTACAAGTGACTTAGGTAAAGAAATAAATTGAAGTGTGGCAGAACCTCAAGAAGTTGAGAGAGGTATATTAATCAATGGTGGTATTGCCATACAGCCAACATTTTCTTTAAGAAGACTCAGCCTCCACAGTTGGTATCTTCTAGATGGATACACAAAGAGTATAATTCTCTCCCTCCCTCCCAACCTCCCAATACTATTGGGCTGTATTTTTATGATTTAAATTTTAAGATCTTTGAATCTGTTCACCACAAGTCATTGTGCACTGTGGATACTGCACATTGATTTAGGACAAACTACAAATATTTTTCAGTTCTTTCTTTTTAAAAATTTAGCCATAAGGTTTTCTTTTGCAAATAATGCCTTATTTTTCTACTGTTGTAAAGACAACTCTGAAAGTTCAACTAAACTGTTAACAATTTATGTATGGACTCAATGCTGATAGAAACCTAATCTTGAGTCAAGATTTTTTAGATTGTTTTAGGCGAGTTTAAATCTCAATGGAATTTAAATGTATAACACAGAATTCTACATGAATACTGTGTTATGTGTTCAGTGTAGTTTTTAAATATGTATATGTGAGTATTTTTGCAATGAGGTTAAAGTAGATTTTATATAGCTTATTTTATTTTTTTCAAATTGTTCAGATACATGAAGGCCATGTTTGAGTTGTTTTCTCTGCATGGTGATCAATTTTTCTTCAGACTAAAAGTAGAAATTGTATTACTTGACCTGCACAGTAGTTTCACCTCTTTGTATTCTAGTAATTTTCATCATTTTTCTCCTCATGATCCACATTTGTTCAGAATATTTGTTGATAATCTCTTGATGTGGTTGAAGATTAAAGTCTTAAATGTAAGCAGCTTGACCCTCTTTATTACTGTTTTTTTATATGAGTTGTCTGCAATTAAGAGGCAGCTGTAGAACATGGCATCGTTAGGGGAATAATTTGCTGATGGAATGACAAAGATAATATACCCAGAGGGATTCTCTTTTGTAGTAATTATGCTGGGCAGTTACCCATGCTGTGCTTTGGAGGAATTACTGAAAATTACCACAAATCATGGAATGCAAGCAATACTTTTATGTCATTTTTAAAAAATAAATCCTTGTAAGAAATATAAGGAACTCTCTGAATGAGTATGTCTGTGTAATATACACATCCACACACAACAAATGCATATTTCTTGAAAACAAGACATTGAAGATACATTTAATAAAGGGTATAACATTAATGTACAATTCCAGAAAATTGTTGCTTGCTGTCCTCTATAAATCAAAAGTTATTTCAATATTAATTACAATAATAAACATTGTTCTAAAACCTTGTTATATTCTTAGCAAAAATGTGTCAGCCAGTTAAATTGTCTAAATTTCATTCCTGCAAAAACTTGACATGTGATTAAAACAATTTAGTTTAAAAAGAGTATTGACTAGAATAACATGGGACTAAACATGGGATCCAATTATGACTTATGTAATCAGTTGCACATAAAGCTATATCAGTAGCAGATGATTCACACAAGAGTATGTCAGTTTTCACAGCTTGGATACTACCAGTTGAAACCCAAAAAAAAATCTCTATGTTATTAGAAGCCCATGCACTTTACTAAATCTTGTTTAATTTTTTGCTTCCTGGACCTTGTCCATGTTTGTGGGCCTGGATACACAGTGGAGCTTGAGTTGAGATTTCTCAAATGTTTAGCATAAAAGACCTATTCACAAATAATTTGTTTTATGTGTTCTAATTTTAAATTGAATAAACATACTAAAGATACCAGGACTTTAGCATTCCTTACATTTTCTTTCTTCTACAAAGTCTGTTGACATTAACTCTGCTAAAGGAAATTCTAGTGAAAAGACCACCAAAACTATATTGGCTCCCCTTAAGTTAGGGTGACCAGACGTCCTGCTTTTGGCGGGATAGCCCCGCCTTTTCATAAATTTTCCCGCGTCCCGCACGCTTCTTAAAAACACACACTTTTTTTGGCGCTCGCAGCTCCCTCGCTCCCCCGCCCATCAGCTGCTAGCTCGCTGGGCTGGCTCATCATTCCATTCTATCCTACAAATTTAAGCCAGCCCAGCCTTCCGCTCACTGATTGGATTGGCCTGGACTCCAGCCAATCAGTGAGCTGGCTGGGATGGAAAATTTTCAGCATGCCACATGCTGAAAATTTTCCATCCCAACCAGCTCACTGATTGGCTGGACTCCGCTTTGCTGAGCACGCCTGCGTGAGTCTCCATTTCATTTCATCTTTTGGGGTTGCAGCTGCGGTTACTCACTGGTGAGTAATCATGTTATGAATTGGTACTGGTGGGAATCGGGAGGCACTGGGGGGAGGAGACAGCCCTCCTCTCCTCCTTCTCCCCCTTTGCGGAGTTCATTTCACCTCCTCGCGTCACAGCCAGCCCCTGTGCTGCGCCGCCACGGGCGGCAGAAGCTCCGGAACCCGAGTGGAATTTCTCTGCACGAGTGAAACAGCCCCCGCCGGACTCACGGAGCTTCTGCCGGTGTGGCGGCGCCTGTGCTGCGCGGTTCCCAGCGACCACACCGCGAGTCCGCGAGGCGTGGTAGCATCCCGCCACCCTCCCCTGTGGCTCTCCTGCGGCGGCGGAACGACTGGAAGTTCTCTGCGTGAGGTGAAACGGCCGGCAGCCGCCTCGCTCTCCTGCCTCTCCGTTCCCAAGCAGCCCCGTCCTCTCCTCCTCCCTCGGTCCTTCCCATGGCCGCCTCGCCAAAATCTAGCTCTCCCTCCCCCTGCTTCGGCCGCTGCTGGCCATCGCCCAGCCGCCGCAGCCACCTCCCCTTCCTCCCTCCCTCCCCCCCGGACTCCTCTTCCCGCCCCCGCCGCCTCGGCTTGGAAGAGCTGGGAGAGCGAGAGAGAGAGAGAGAGAGAGAGAGAGCGAGAGAGAGAGAGAGAGAGAGAACGGGGGAATCTCTCGGGGCTCGCCAGAACGCTGCTCCTTTCCCAGAGCAGAGAGAGAGAAGGAAAGAAGGGGGGAGAGAAAACTGGATGCCCGAGCTCTTTTCCCACATCCCTATGCAGCGGGGAAAGAGAGGTCACTCCCAGTGAAGTGTCGCCCCCATGCTCGCTGCTTCTGCCGCATCCACCCGAGGCTGAGACGGGATTCGGGGTTTTGACAGATTCCCGTTTCCCCCTCCCCGCGCCCGAGCCCTTCCCCCACATCCCTATGCAGTGGGGAAAGCTCGCTGCTTCTGCCGCAGCCACCCGAGGCCGAGACGGGATTCCCCTCTGCCAGCGCTGGGCAGCAAAGCCTGAAATGTTAAGCTCACTCCCTCTTCCTGCAGCATGCCCCGATGCCGAGATCCCGTGCACTTGGGGCTGCTGCGATGTCCAGGGAGGCTCAGCTGGTCTGAGTAGGCAGGGCAGGGTAACGCGGTGCCCAGCTCAGGTGCTCTGAGTAGGGGGGGAGCCACCCTCTCTGCCAGCGCTGGGCAGCAAAGCTGAGATGTTAAGCTCACTCCCTCTTCCTGCAGCACGCCCCGATGCCGAGATCCCGCGCACTTGGGGCTGCTGCGATGTCCAGGGAGGCTCAGCTGGCTGAGTAGGCAGGGCAGGGGTAACGCGGTGCCCAGCTCAGGTGCTCTGAGTAGGGGGGGAGCCACCCTCTCTGCCAGCGCTGGGCAGCAAAGCTGAGATGTTAAGCTCACTCCCTCTTCCTGCAGCACGCCCCATGCCGAGATCCCGCGCACTTGGGGCTGCTGCGATGTCCAGGGAGGCTCAGCTGGTCTGAGTAGGCAGGGCAGGGGTAACGCGGTGCCCAGCTCAGGTGCTCTGAGTAGGGGGGGAGCCACCCTCTCTGCCAGTGCTGGGCAGCAAAGCTGAGATGTTAAGCTCACTCCCTCTTCTTGCAACATGCCCCGATGCGAAAAACGCTGAAATCCCATGCACTTGGGGCTGCTGCGATGTCCAGGGAGCTCCAGGATGACTGAGAATCCCCCGTGTTATTCCAGATAGGATAGAATATTGCCTTTTCCACTTTTTCCATTCCCCTCAATGGCGGTTAAGAATCAGCAAAAATTTGGGGCGTGTGTCTGCCGGAGAAAGAAAAGAAAAGTAAGGAAAAGGAAAGAAAGGAAAAAAAGAGAAGAAAAGGAGGGGAGAAGAGGGGAGAAAAAGGGGTTTGTTGTAGAGTTGATAAAGCTTTTAAGAGTTTGGCGGTGAGAGGATTCTGAATGGATCCCGAATGATCGGGACTCGAAACAGCTCTATTACGTCCTGCTTTTTGTGGGGGGGAAAGAGAGAGAAAGAGGGAGAGGGGAAAATTTTTGGGAACGGCCGTAGCCTACCTCATCTGGATCCTGGAGCGAAGCGCAAAAAAGCACAAAAAAAGCGTTGGGTTGGTTTTTTTTTTGATACTCTGATTTTTGTCACTCTCGTTACTGTTTTCAATTCAATTCTTTTTTTCCCCAGTCTTTTTTTTAAAACTGAACTTTAAAAGCTTCTACCTCCACCCCTCCTTCTGCCCCGAGGAGTTTTGGAGTGGAGGGGAGGAACAGGGTTTGAGGCACGGGGATGGAGGTGGGGGTGGGGATCGGCTGGCCAAGATGGCATAATCCCCCGCTTTCCAAGCTCACAAACAGCACGGATCTCTCCAACTCTTTCTCTCCAGCTCTAAGTATTTTACACTGAGGTTTTTAGCTCCAGCATCCCTGTTTTTAAAATGCTGAAGACCCATCCTGATCCCTCCAATGACGTTCCAGATAATGAAATATGCAGGGCACGTTGTAGTAAAAAAAATTGCCAATTATCATGATTGAAACAGGATCTGAATTGAAGAACTCCAATTTGCTTGGCATAATGTTTAAAGGACTTTGATTTGAAGAGAAGAGATTTCAGAGGAAGAAATGGCTATGGCTTCAGAGGAACAAATGGCAGCCTCAAGTTACATGAGGTCACCATATGTCATACCTACATGCTTGCAAATTCTTTTACTTATTGGACCAAAGACCCAGCTAGGAAAAATGATAACACATGGAATCCTTTAGTGAATGCTATGCAGCAGTATGTGTATCAAAAGCATAGATTTACAGGAGCTTAGTAGAAATGTGCTGTAGTAATGCAAATCAAAAGCAGAAGAATTTATCCTTGAGGATCTTTACTATTTTCAAGCCCCCTTCCCTCTTCAGGCTTCAGAATTTAAGGAAAGAGAGAGGGAGAGGGAGGGAGGGACAGAGAGAGAGAGAGAAAGGGGGACTGTGTGCACAGGAGTAGGGATTTTCTAAAAGTCCCATTGAATCCAGAGGAGGGAAGAGAGAAAGAAAGAGGGAATGTGTGAGGGTGGGGGATTTCCTAAACCCCATTGAATCCAGAGGAGGGAAGAGAGAAAGAAAGAAAGGGAGTGTGTGCACAGGAGTGGGGATTTTCTAAAAGTCCCATTGAATCCAGAGAAGGGAAGAGAGAAAGAAAGGAGGTTGGGGGGATTTCCTAAACCCCATTGAATCCAGAGGAGGGAAGAGAGAAAGAGGGAATGTGTGAGGGTGGGGGATTTCCTAAACCCCATTGAATCCAGAGGAGGGAAGAGAGAAAGAAAGAGGGAATGTGTGCACAGGAGTGGGGATTTTCTAAAAGTCCCATTGAATCCAGAGGAGGGAAGAGAGAAAGAAAGAAAGGGAGTGTGTGCACAGGAGTGGGGGTTTTCTAAAAGTCCCATTGAATCCAGAGGAGGGAAGAGAGAAAGAAAGGATTTGTGGGGATTTCCTAAACCCCATTGAATCCAGAGGAGGGAAGAGAGAAAGAAAGAGGGAATGTGTGAGGGTGGGGGATTTCCTAAACCCCATTGAATCCAGAGGAGGGAAGAGAGAAAGAACGAAAGGGAGTGTGTGCACAGGAGTGGGGATTTTCTAAAAATCCCATTGAATCCAGAGGAGGGAAGAGAGAAAGAAAGAGGGAGTCTGTGAGGTGGGGGGATTTCCTAAACCCCATTGAATCCAGAGGAGGCGTGTTTGTGTATTTTGTGTGTGTGTGTGTGTGTGTGTGTGTGTGTTTGTGTATATGTGTGTGTGTGTGTGTGTGTGTGTGTGAGAGAGAGAGAGAGAGAGAGAGAGAGACTATCACTGTGTTGTAGCTTATGATTCTTGATGAATGTATTGTATTTTATTTTATTTATGTACACTGAAGACAAATTCCTTGTGTGTCCAATCACACTTGGGTAATAAACTATTCTACTCTACTCTACTCTACTCATTTCTATTTCAATTCTAATAAGGAGTTTAGCTTCTCTCTCTTGAAAATGTAAGCTAGCATAATGCAAGCTAGCTTTAGCTTTCAAACAGTTCATTTAGTGACCAAAGTTACAATGGCATTGAAAAAAGTGACTGATGACCATTTTTCACACTTAGCGACCATTTTTCACACTTAGCGACCGTTGAAGCATCCTCATGGTCACGTGATCAAAATTTTGATATTTGGCAACAGATTCATATTTATGATGCTTTCAGTGTCCTGGGGTCATATAATCGCCTTGTGTGACCTTTTGACAAAATATAAAAATTTTAATCAAGGGCCCCCCCCCCCTGGTCAATGGTGTCCCTCTTTACCAATCTGAAAATCTGGTCACCTTACCTTAAGTCTTCTCCATCTTGGCAACTGTTGGGTCTGCAATTCCCAACATATGTGAAAGATAACAGGTTGGTCAGTACTGACCAGATCAATTGGCCCTTCCTACTTTGAAGTGGTATGCCAAGGGCTAAATGCCATATGTACTGTATAAAGTTAGCACCCACTCCTCTCCTAGAAGAATAATTCAGCTGCCCCCAGAACTAAATTACAGTCACTACTCCCCCCTCCTCCTACTACTCCTTCTACCCCTGCAGGGAAGCCTTTGATCAGAGAAATACTGCAAAAAAGATTTAAGTGTTGCCTTAGCTGAGGCCCTAAAAAATCATGCAGCTTCGATGGAAATTAAAATAAAGGAAGAGATATCTGCTGCCCATAAGGAATTGTCAGAAGAGCTTATGAATTTGGTCCAGACTCGGAACCAACAAATTAGAGACGATATTCTGGAGACTTTTAAGTGCCTATCTGGTTATGTATTAGGAATCGAAGATAAATTGGAAGATCTTAGTGATTCCAATATTAATCTGGTAACGAAAATGGATGTGGTTCAACAAAAGGTTGGTGATGCAGAAAATGAAATTATAATGCTGCAGTACAGACAGATGGAATTTGCCTTAAGGATAAGAGGCCTCAAAGAGAAAAATCAAGAAAATTTGAAGCAGACTTTTTCAGAAGCCTCTGATCAATTGATGGGACAGTCAGGAGGTAATTTTGATTGGCAGATTGACAAGATATATCATGTTAATTCCTGGCTTGCCAGACAAAAGCAACTCCCAAGAGACATTGTGGTGTACAAGAGATATGAGGAATTTGATATTGCAAGAGTCCTACAAAACTAAGCTTCAAATTGGGGGTCAGGAGGTGACTGTTTTGAAGGAAATACCACCGAAAATGTTGTGATCAAGGAAAGACTATGCCTTCTTAGTTGATGAGCTCAAAAATCGTCAGCTACAGTTCAGATGGGAGGCCCCAGCCGGGCTAGCAGTTACTTATTAGGGGCAAAGATATCGTCTTAATTCAGTATGGAAGGCTCAAGATTTTTATAATAATATACTGAAGGCTGGACATCCTCCCCTCCAGGACCCAGAGAAAGAGAACAAGAAGGACAGGATAGACAGCAAGCTACCCAGGGATCATCAAGGCTGCACCAACTTCCTCTCTCAGAACTAGAAGGAGCTAAGGAGCAAAGACAAACCTGCATGATTACCAGGCGAATGGAACAAGAGTTAAAAAAGCAACAAGCTTTACAACAAATGCATGCTACCATCCAAGAATTCACAGGTTTTAGCTCAGAAGCAGAGGATGGAGCCAGGCCGAAAGCCACATTACAGGATTTCCAGATGGCTCTTAAAAAGCTTCAGGGAGCTAAAGATGACAACTAAGTTCTTAACTTGGAACGTTAACGGTTTAAACTCCCCACAGAAAAGGAAGAAAATAAATCATTATTTGAAACAATTTAAGAATGACATAATTTGCCTGCAAGAGACTCATATTAGATCAATTGACCAGAAATATTTGATTAATACAAGACTTGGACAACACTTTGTAGCTTCTGCTCCTGATAAGAAAAATGGTATAGTTATTTACTTAAGAAAGAACATGAAAGCCGAATTAATTGAAGCAGACTCTCAAGGAAGATATATTGCAATAGAACTGGTATTAGAAGAGAAAAAGGTACTTCTAATGGGAATATATGCTCCCAATCAACAACAAGATAAATTTTATAAAACGCTCCATACTAAGTTAGTACATTGGGACTATAGATCTTGCATATTATTGGGTGACTGGAACAGTGTTATGGATACTAAGAAAGATAAGAAGGGTCTCCAGCAAAATATCCAAATGCGAGCGAAATTACCCAAGTCCTTTTTCGATATTATGGATGATTTTGAACTGAGAGACACCTGGCGAGAAAGGAATCCAGAAGTATATGACTTTACATTTTTTTCCGATAGACATCAATCCTTCTCTAGGATTGACTTTATACTAACAACCAATGATTTGCTTTCTAGGGTAAAGAAGATGAAGATATGTTCCAGAGCTTTATCAGATCATAATCTGGTTTGGATGGGGGTTGGAATTTGGGATGCATGCAAGAAGGACTTGGAGATTGAATGAAAACTTATTTAAATATGAGAAAAATATTAATGAATGTAAAAAATTGTTAAGAGACTATTTTGTTTTTAATATGAATACGGGTACATCTATGGAAATGGTTTGGGACGCAAGTAAAGCGTATATGCGAGGAGTTCTAATAAATTTAAATAGGTTACATAGACGTAAACAGGGAAAAAAGCGAATCGAACTAGAGGAAGAAATCAGGAAGAAAGAACAGGAGTTAATACTAAAACCAGGAGACAAGAAGATTAAAGAAGCAATTACTTTATTAAGAGAGCAATTTAATATGCTGATGTCAGACCAGGTGGCTACTAACTTGCTATACGCAAAACATAACACTTTTTGTAACACAAATAAATCTGGTAGATGGTTAGCATATCTGATTAAGAAGAAACAGAAATCTCACAACATATCAAAATTACATTATAAAGGGAAGGAAGTGTATCAACAGGATGAGATTCAAAAGGTTTTTTGTGAATTTTTCACAGGATTGTACATGAATGACAAAATACAAGGTTTAGATATAGATAGATAACTGGATAAAGAAAAAATACCTATAGTTAAGGACAAGCAGAGGGAGAGATTGAATCAACCAATAACTTCGGGGGAAATTCTTCAGGTAATTAAACAGCTAAAGGCAGGGAAAGCACCGAGTGCAGACGGCCTGACATCGGCTTATTACAAAAATTTTCAATTAGAAATGGTGGAACCTTTTAAGGAACTATTTAATAATATCCAAATGGAAGGGAAGGTACCCCCATCTTGGAAGACAGCCTTTATATCCCTGATACCAAAAGAGGATCAAGATCTTAGTCAGCTCAAAAATTATAGACCTATATCATAACTTAATATAGATTATAAAATTTTTACTAAAATACTAGTGAATAGGTTAAAGTTGGTTATTCAGCAATTGATTCATAATGATCAAACAGGTTTTATACAAGGGAGACAAATGAGAAGTAATGTAAGACAAATTGTTAATATACTGGAATATTTGGGAAAGAATAACCAAATCTCTGCTGTGCTTATATTTCTAGATGCCGAGAAAGTCTTTGATCGAGTGAATTGGCAATTTTTAATGAAAATAATGCAAAAAATGCAAATAGGAGAGCATTTCTTACAATCAATTAAAGCAATATATCAGGAACAAACAGCTCAAATCATAGTCAATGGAAGCTTAACAGATCCATTTAAAATCGAGAAAGGTACAAGGCAGGGTTGTCCCCTATCCCCATTACTGTTTATCATAACCCTGGAATTATTGTTGAACAAAATACGGGGATCAGATGATTTACAGGGAATCAAGATTAGGCATCAAGAATATAGAGTACGTGCTTTCATGGAATATTTGGTTATAACATTAACCCAACCACAGGAATCTAGTAAGTTTTTAATGAATATGATTAATCAATATGGCCAAGTGTCCGGATTTAAAATAAATTTAGGGAAAACAAAGATGCTAGTTAAAAATATGAGCACTAAACAAAGGGAAGATTTAGAAGGAATGACAGGATGTGAAATAGTTTAAAAGGTTAAATATTTAGGAGTCTATATTTCAACCTTAAATGGGAAACTATATCAGTATAATTATGAGCCATTATGGCGCAGCAAACAGACAGAGATGAAAAATTGGGAAAAATTACAATTAACTTTGTTGGGAAGAATAGCAGCAGTGAAAATGAATGTTCTACCTAAATTTTTATTTCTTTTCCAAATGATACCAATACTTAAAAAATATGCAAATTTGCTAGAATGGCAGAAGGGCATTAATAAATTTGTATGGGCAGGGAAGAAGCCGAGAATAAAACTAAAAATAATGCAAGATGTGTGTGAGAGAGGAAGTTTGAAATTACCAAATTTAAAATTATATTATGAAGCAGTAGTTATTAATAACTAATTATCAGTAATTAGTGACTGGGTTAATTTAACAGATGATAGAATACTTAATATTGAAGGGCATGATTTGGTATATGGTTGGCATACTTATTTGCTATATGACAAAAAAGTAGATAAGAACTTTAAAAGTCATATTTTAAGGAATGTTCTACTGCGGGTCTGGAAAAAAGTATCAATACAAACTAAATGATAAGATACCCATGTGGGCAATTCCTAGACACGCAATAGAAAACATAAATACAGTACAAAAACAGGATGTAATTACATACAGACAGCTTCTTACCTTAGGAAGAGGTGTATTACCCTTGAATTACTAAAAGAGGAAAAGGCAATTCAAACATGGTTTCAGTATGGTCAGTTACAGGCCAGATGGAAAAAAGATAAAAAAAATCAGTTTTATGCAAGACGAGGATAATTTACTAAAACAAATTAGAGATCAAAGTCCAATACATATAAAGAGACTATATAATGCATTAATAGAAATGGATTCAGAAACAGAATTAGTTAAAGACTGTATGATAAAGTGGGCACAAAACTTTAAAGAACCAATAATGTTGGATACATGGGAAAAGATTTGGGTAAGAAATGTAAAATTTACACAAGCCCACAATTTGAGAGAAAACTTTTATAAGATGTTTTATAGATGGCATTTAGATCCTAAAAAACTGGCCTCTATATATCCGAATTTGCAACCTAAATGCTGGAGATGTGATTGTGCTGATGCTACATACTATCATATATGGTGGTAAAAAGGTTAAAGCATTTTGGATAAAAATATGGTGGAAAATGCAAATTGTTCTTAAAAAAGGATAAAGTTTATCCCTCAGTTATTTTTGTTAGGTATAATTACTGATTGTACAGTTATAGAGACTAACCTGATTTTGCATTTAATAACCGCAGCAAGACTGCTGGTGGCGCAATACTGGAAGAAGGAAGATTTGCCTACTATTCAAGAATGGACATTAAAAGTAACAAACTTAGCAGAGATGGCTAAAATATCATCATATCTCAAGGACCATTCCAGTGAGAGATATAAATTGGAGTGGAGAAGATGGATTGACTATACTCAAAATAAATATGGGACTAAGAAATTCCAGATAGTTTATGACTGAAGAAACAAGGAATGACATAATCTGTTTAGAGCTAGCCTAGCAAAGAGGAGTTAAAGCTCAAAGGAAAGATGATATTAACTTTTTTTAAAGTTTATTTTAGAATATTTTTGTTAAAGATTTATACCTTGTATTGGTTCTGGGAAGCCAGAGGGGGAGGTTGGGGTGGGGTTTGGGTGGGGAGGGTAGGGTAGGGGGAGGAAAGTAAACATTTATAAGAGTTTTTTTCCCCAAAATTTTCAATAAAAAAAAGAATGAAATATTTTGAAAAATATTAAAAAGGGCAGACTGTTATATTTCCTTGGATGAAAAATGGAGAAACATGTTTTTTTAGAGACAGGAAGAAGACTCACTCTTAATAGCCCCCACCTTTCTTAATACTCCACAGTAGATGTCAGCACTTAAAGGATAAAGAGCTTATTGATAGCTAGGTAACTATTCATGGGCAAAATACTGCAGGCAAATACTGCAGACAGAAATCCATTCAAGACAGAATATTTTGAAATTCCCTGCAGCAAGATCTGAACAAAGATAGGATTAGCCCTCAGCTACAATAGGAATTGTGCATCAAGCCCCTTCATTGCATCAGCCCAAACTTCAAACAAATTTAGCTCTCCCATGGCCCCATGGGAGTCTGACAACAGCCAATAGAATACATGTTCTTACACAGGAACAGGAAATTCACGTTCAAAGCCCAAGAGAAGGTATAACCACCCCACTTTCCACTCCATGTGGTCAGCTGCTCCAGAATTCATGTGGTTCTGCTTTATAATTAAACCATCTTTCAAATCAAGCCTCCATTTTGTCTCCAGTGCCTTTCTCCTGGCTTGGAACTGAACCAGATGGATATTTCTTCCAACAGTACATTGTATTTCTCATACAGTGGCAGGAAACCTGCTATTCAACAAACTCTCAAAAAGAGTACATACATAGTTGTATTTCTAAAACAAATAAAAAGCCTAAAAATAGAACATAAGAGTGCTTTGTCAGTTTTATTCTCAGCTCACAAGAGATTACCAGAGTTCCTTTGTCTCCATTGCACAAGTTTATATACATACACAGTGTAGATTATATAGCTGCAAATTAAAGGTAAAGGTAAAAGTTTCCCCTGGCCAGTTATGTCCAATTTTAAGGGGGGGTTGCTCATCTCCGTTTCTTAGACAAAGGAATCAGCACTGTCTGAAGACATTTTTGCTAATAGTATTCCAAACTATCCAGAATGCACTAGAATTGGGTATCCAATAAATAAATAATTATACTACATCATACAAGAGAAATACAGGACACTTACAGGTGAATCATTCAAATTCATTGTTTATTACATGAAAAGGTAGTTCTTTTTACTGTTTTCTGATATACTATCATAATTGGATGATCTTGATTGTGCACTTTCCACTTTATGCTTAAATTTCTATATTTCTATATTGTATTTATTTTTAAATTGATTTAAAACATTAAAAAAGAACATTTTTATATGGAAATTGTTCACCCTTTTCATCATTTTGGCTACTTTATTTACATTTTTCACAGCAAAGTGATAAAATAATTTGGGAGTTCAGATTTTGCAGCAGCTGTGTAGAACTAGAAATAAATTTATTTGCCTTAATGATTGAATAAAAGGTGTTTTGGATATATTCTTTCACTTTATAAAGCACATCTTATAAATGATTTATACACCATAGAAAACATCAGGTGCTCTATCACCATCAGAAGTCTTGTCTTAAAGAAAATGGCTTCTGTTCATAGTCTCTCTTGGTCAATCAAAGCAAAGAGTGTTGCTTTCCTTCTCTATTGTTTTGAAAAGAGTGAGTTAGCTATTTGCAAGCTGGCTTTGAAGAGTTATTTGCTCAATGCTTCATCAAGGCAGTGCAATGTGTTTTTGCAGGGAGCCCTTTAATATTATTTGCATCTAAATGTGCAGTGTCTTACACAGAGCAGCCTGAAGGGCTATGACTTAATTTACTGATGTTGACTTATTTTGGCATAGACTTTTGAAATCTAGATATAAGTTAAATTCATTTACCAATAGTCAGAGCCAAGATGGGGATATGTGGAAATTCAGATCAGAAGCAAAGTAGGGCATATACGAGAGAAAAATATTAAGAGAAAACTTCCTGATTGTCAAGCATACAATATCGCCCATGTAGCATATTAAACTTAAGTGGGCAAACTTTTACAGCCTGTAGATACTTTGTCTTTGGCGTATGCTTAAGGACGTACTCAGTATTATGGGTAATATCTTTTTTTTTTTTTTTTTTTTTTTGGGATCCATCCATTTTATTCAGTGTCAAACTCTAATCAGTAGCTCACAATGGCAACTTTCCCTCACGCTCAAACAGCAGCGCGGTACTTCGAAATAAATTCCTTTATATACAGGGTATTTACTATAAGAAAAGAAAAAAAAAGAAAAAGGGAATAAAACGAACAAATAAAAAGGAAACACAACTCATCATTCACAACCCCACCTAACCCTTGCATCCTCCATACACCCCATCTACCCCCTCCAACTTTCCTTTCTCCCTCTAACACTCCCCTCCTACTTCCCTTTCCCCTCAAACCTTCCTTCTCCCCTTACTCCCCAGACACCCTCCTTACATTCCTCTTACTCCTTACATTCCCCTTACTCCTTCCTTACTCCTCCCTCTTCCTTCCCTCTACCTCCCTCCTTGGTGTATGCCTTTATTCGAGTATTGTTTGATCTGATAAAAGTAAAGTGAACCAAGGAAAATAATAATAATAATAATAATAAAAAGAACCACCGTATATAAATACATTCTTGTTCTTATTAAAACTATATTAACACCCCCCCACCCCACCCCCCACAATCCCCATCCCTAATCCTCCCGACTTCCCAGGGCCCACACCTGGCACTACCTTCTATCTAAAATATCTTGTATACATATGGATTAAAAAATAAAAGTAATATATCAAAAGAAAGAAAAACAGAAAAAAAAGAAGAGAGAAAAGAAAAGAGAAAAGAAAAAAGAAGAAAAAAAAAAGAAACCACTCTTTGTGTTGATCTCAGCCCCCCATCTTTATCTATGCTTAAATAGTATAAATCATTCTATCTATATTTTATTCTCATCTCTTACTTCTTTGCTATTTACCCCGACCTTCTGTAGGCTCTCCCGTTCCCTTCCTAAACCTTATGATCCCTTCCAATAAGATTTAAGCAACGTGGTTCATGCCATATATTCAAATATAACTTTACAGACAAGTAATCAAACTTTCCCTTCTAGTAAAATTTAAACAACGTAAGTGATCTTTCTTTACCCCTTTTTCAAACAGTAATTCAAAATAATCTAACCAGATTTCCCCTTCTTAGTAAAGTTAAGCAGCGTAGATCAGATATTACTTTACACAGGAATCAATTTCTATCTTAAGATAATTCCAACCGACTTCCCCTTCTAATAGAATTTAAATAACTTAGTTCATTCCACATGTATTTTACCCTCATCCCCCACTTGTCTGATATTTACCACTATCAAATTTATACTACCATTTGTTTAAAATATAACTCAGAGCGATTTGTAGCATAAATCATTCCACATATTCCAATAATACTTTCAGCAAGAATCAGTTAACCTTCTATTTTAAGGTAGTCGCTTCTAACAAAGTTTAAACAACATAAATCATTCCGCATTCTTTTTACAGTTATCTTAAGATAATCCCAAGCGGCTTCTTATTCTAATAAGCTTTAAACAACATAAATTTTGCCCTCTTCCCTTGCTTGTCTGGTATTTACCTCAAATAACGTAGTTCATTCCACATGCATTTTACCCTCATCTCTTGCTTGTCTAATATTTACCACTATCAAATTTATACTAGCGTTTATTTGAAATGTAACTCAAAACTATTACAACCAACTTTCCCTTCAAATAAAAGTTAAATAGCATGGATCATATTCAAATAATACTTTCAGCAGGAGTCAGTTAACCTTCTATTTTAAAATAGTCCCATCTAACAAAGTTTAAACAACATAAATCATTCCGCATTCTTTTAACCACTATCAAATTTATGCTAACGTTACTTTAGAATCTAGCTCAAAGTAGTTTCACCCAGCTTTCCCTTCTGATAAAAATTAGTCCACTTTTTCTACCGGAGAGAGGTCTCAAACCCCCATTCAGTCCTCAACTTTAGGAAGTCTTTTGAAGTATCTAAATTCTCGATCTGCGTTCTTCTGCTTCTCCGAGGGAGGAGGGGCTACCCCCTCCATCTTGCAGCCGCATGGCCAGCCGTTTGCTTTCTCCTTCCGCTTGTCTCTCCTCTCTTCCAAGCGCATCAGGAAGTCCCGCCTTCAGAATCCTACAATAGAAATCTTGAGCCTCTGAAACAGAGTTAAGACGAAATCTTTGATTCTCAAATGTAACCGTGATGCCGGCAGGGGCCTCCCATCTGTATCGAATCTGTTGACTCCTAAGCTCTTTAGTTAAAAAGGTGTAGTCCCTTCTTGCTTTCAACATCTGGGAAGGTATATTTTTGAAGACAATCACGTCCTGGTCATCAACTCGGAGACTGTTATTATGAAACTTTTGCACAATCGCGTTTCTAGATTCTTTTGTAGAGAAATGTATAATTATATCCCTCGGGAGCTGTCGCTGTTCCGCTATCAATGAGTTCTGGCGATAGATTTTCCGAATCTGCCAATCAAAGTTAAGTCCCGGGCTTCCCAGCGCATGGCTGAAGGCTTCAGCAAAGGTCTGTTTCAAATTCTCTTGCTCCTTTTCACGGAATCCTCTGACTCTTATTGAAAATGCCTTCCTATCAAAATTTAGCATCATAAGCTGTTCTTCGTTATTTCTAATTTTTTCTTGTAAAATTTGAATATTGGTAGTCAAATCAAAATTAGCCTTCTCCAGACTTTCCAATTTGTTCTCTATTTCAGCAGAGTAATCCGACAGGGCAGACACGGCTGCAAACGTATTCGCCTTCATTTGATTAACTTTAGATTTTAGATCATCATAAAGTTGCAATACAAATTCCTTAAGTTCTTGCTTAAAGGCATCAAAGATTTTAAAGAGATATTCCTGTGTTAAAACTTCTCCAGTAGAGGGCGTAGGAGACAAAGGCTGTATTTCCAAAAAAGATTCTTTAAATTCTTTAGACACATTTGTAGCAAGACGCTTCTTTGATCTGGGTGCCATAATAAATAAACAAGTAAGCAGCGCTTCGCTCCCCTCTATTTCCAAAGAAAAAGAGTTTATTTTGTTAAGGAGCGGTCTGCAGGAAGATAAGCCCGGCTAAGTACATCCAGTAATCATCCACGGAGAGAAATCGCCATTTTGAAGTCTATTTAAACAAAGAAGTCTTTAAGACGAATGGTGCTGGTATTTAAGATAGTAATAAAAGCATAAATCTCACAGGGGTGGTACCCTCCCGTATCAAATCTAGCTTGAAAAAAACTTTGTTTTGTCCTGGGGGGGGGCTAGCCTGTCTGGGGCTGCCAAAAAAAAAAAAGGCAGCTGAGAAGAACTGGCCGGAGATAAAAGCTCCGCTTCGGCTGGATCTAATCTCTTCCACAGCCAAAAAAAGAAAAAGGCTGTGGCTTACGAATAGACCCTAGTCTACGGAGCTACCCTCCCTGCCCCTTTCTTAGCCAAAAAGGGGTGCTATCTATGATCTTATTTAGATATACAGACCAGATCTCTGAGGAGCTCGATGGAGCCCTCCTCGGCAACAGGCCACGCCCCCAGGAAGTCCCGTATTATGGGTAATATCTTGATATCATCATAACCAGAATAATTTTTCTGAACACACCACTCTTTTCCCAAACCGCCCCATGTCAGGCATGCCCATTTCAGGATGACCTAATAGCCATAAATTTGGTGGTGGATGGGCCACAGGTTTTCCACTTCTGATCCTGTTCTATACGGCTGGTTTAGGGATAAATGTGTTTAATTGTCTTGTGGCTCTGCCCATAATTGAATCCACCTAAATTATCATTTGGGCGGTGCTGGAAAATTTGTTTTATGCAAATGCAATATTCTGACAAAGAACTAATTATTTTAATAATCATTTAAATTATTGTAAGTTTTATTCTTTTAAAGTTTTCTTAGGAACAGATAAAGCAGCATCTGACATTTGAATTGCATGCTAAGCTTGGTTAACCAAGCCATGTATGGCTCATTAACACTACCTGCTTGCATGTAGATTCAGCAGATGTCTATGAACACATACACCACTGAGTCTTATGGCTCAGTGCAATGTATAATTGGTCCTGCATGTGTTATGTATAACAGCAGTAGGTCTACCCCATTTGTCCTATATTCTCTGCAAATAATGTTAGTTTTATACACAAAACTAATACAATCATAGACAATTCCAAAAAATGCAATCGATATCTATGTGGATCGCTTCAACAGGAGCCTAACCACAGGCACTAACCACTGTGTTAATTAGACATGAAATAATTCTTCTTCTTTTCAATATACAAAAGCCTTGTGCTTAGATATCAAATGGCATTCTTTGTATTCAGTAAATAAGATAGGAGACCGAGCTGTACCAATAGATATGGATCCTAAACAATATGACAATGGGTAAAGGATATTATTGTCACTTAAAATCAAGCCAGAAAAAGTGAGCAAACAAGGTTTTTAGAAAAAAAGAATAGACCATTGGGAGGGGGTTATCTTTCTTGTAAAAGTTTTAACACAGGTAGAAAAGAATTTTACAGTAAACTCTTTTCCCCCAAGAAACAAAATTGTTTATTGAATAATATATTAATATTCATAATATTCATAATCTGAATTATTCATATTGTTACTTGAAAAATGTTAAGTACTATTTTAAATCCCTCAAATTCAATTTAATTGAAAAATCTTCTACAATCAAAATAACAAAAAACTTAATAAACTATTTTATACTGCTGTTTTTATACAATTTTAACTCAATCTTTCAAGCAAAATCCAATCTCTTCCAAGTATTTATTTATTTAGCTTTCCAATTTTCTCATGTCAGCATCAGACAAGAGGCTGGATTATAGCTGCTGTTGTTTAACCAGACATGTTCCCCTTGAAGGGGAAAAAAACCCTTAGACCTAGTGCAGATAGTAGATTTAGAATGATAGCAATAGCAATAGCAGTTAGACTTATATACCGCTTCATAGGGCTTTCAGCCCTCTCTAAGCGGTTTACAGAATCAGCATATTGCCCCCACAGTCTGGGTCCTCATTTCACCCACCTCGGAAGTATGGAAGGCTAAGTCAACCTTGAGCAGGTGAGATTAGAACCGCTGAACTGCAGATAACAGTCAGCTGAAGTGGCCTGCAGTACTGCACCCTAACCACTGCGCCACCTCGGCTCTATCCCTACTGTTTGCCCACTGTTAATTTCAGCTAATGCAGAGACTCAATGGAAGATCACAGGAACTGTTCCATTATTAGAAGAACCCTATATTATTTCCTAATTATTATAATTTCAGAAATATTTGCATACTTTATCTGCATTGGAAGGTGAGAATGAATAGGAATGAAGTCAGCTACACCAACACAGCATGAGTGGAGGTAGTGCTGTTTATTACCATGCAAATGTAGTGCAAAGTATATTTACAATACTTTATGCGTATTGTTATAGCCCAGCAACAGCCTGTGCTGCGTTCTAATTGGTCGGGCGAAGCACAGCCTGTGATTGGTGGTTGTAATAACAGTTAAATGACAGTTGGTACCTGAGAGTATAAATACTGTGACAGTTGTAACACATTCTGAATCGCTTGTCACCTACTAATAAACATCTTACTCTCTGATTCCATGGCTCCTGCTTCGTTCCCTCACACAAACATATATACAACACTGGCGATGAGGATGGGATCGCGATTCCGCAGAGCCTGGAATAAGAATAAACTAAACAATAAGCCAGTCACAACGCAACCAAGCAAACGCGAACAGAAAATACTTTGAAGACCTGTCAGAGCTGCAGCAGCAGTTACCTCGCCTCAGGTTTCGCCTCTGATCACGCCAACCTGAGTAGATCCACAGGCGCGGACTCCATCAGTCACAGGGACGGGCAACCTATGCTTAACCTTGGCTGGAGCCGTCGCCTCTGCTCAGGGACGAGCTACGAATCGCGTTGGCTCAACCGTGGCTGAAGCTGCCTGACTGCCTGCCTCTCTGCCAAGAAGATCTACCAGACACAACTCTAGAGTCTATCCGGTCTGCTGTTTGCTACTGTTACAAACATTAGTGTTGCAATACACGGATACTGTTGCCTAAGAAGCCTCTGACTCTTCATACAGCTTTCCAAAGAAGCAGCTTCCGACAAGCCTGCTCTTCCTCCAAAGCCAGCAGCCTACTACCAGCCTGTCAGAAGCCTGCTACATGCATTACAAAGCTGCCTGCCTCCCAAGGAGCAACTCTGGCCACTCAAAAGCCTGCCTGCTGCCTTCCTAACGAGCCAGGAACAACTCAGCCACCTCCAGGGCCGGTCTCCGCTCTCTAACAGAAGCCTCCACAGCCGTTTCAGAAGCCTACCATTCTCTGCAGCAAAAGTCAGCAGAAATCCTGTCAGCTAAACCTTCCAGCAACAGTGGAACCCTGCCTGCATGCCGATTGAACAAAGCCCAACAGAAAAGTTACCAACAGGACTTCTTTGAGTTTCCCTCCATGTAAGCTCTCCAGCCTCCATGATTTGTGAGCATGCGCAGAGCTTGAATATGCAAATTTAAATATGCAAATATGAATATGCAAATGTAAATATGCAAATGTAAATATGAAAATGTGAATATGAAAATGTGCCAAATAACTGGGGGGAAGGAGAGTTTGTAAAAGAGTTTGTAAATGTTGAACATAAAACAAAAACAAAAAATGCAAATACTTGTAAATGTTGAACATGAACACAAAAATGCAAATAAATAAACAGATAACACAAAAATGCAAACAAATAACACGCAAATTGACAATATGGAAAATGCAAATAAAATACACGTATGCAAATAACTGGGGGGAAGGAGTGTTATAGCCCAGCAACAGCCTGTGCTGCGTTCTAATTGGTCGGGCGAAGCACAGCCTGTGATTGGTGGTTGTAATGACAGTTAAATGACAGTTGGTACCTGAGAGTATAAATACTGTGACAGTTGTAACACATTCTGAATCGCTTGTCACCTACTAATAAACATCTTACTCTCTGATTCCATGGCTCCTGCTTCGTTCCCTCACACAAACATATATACAACACGTATAAGCATTTATCAGTATGTAGATCTAGCTATTGTTGATAGTCTAGCAGAAATATATATTCTAGTACCTACTTAATAGTTAGAACTTAGCAATTAAACATAACATTTTGCTTAAAAAACAAATTGCCTCACTGTTATTTTTTCCTCTTCATCGCAGCCAACTTCAATCTTAGGAATACTTCTACCCTTAATATTCTGGAGTCCAGTTATCTAGAAACTAGACCATAGACCACTAACCACCACAAAGAGTCCACAGCTGTATCTCTTTCTGTTGTTTTTTATGTAGGTTCTTCTTTGATTTTAAGTGCCTCAGGTCCCTCAGGTCTTGTCTCTTCTTGGTTGAGTCCTGTATCTTCTGTTTTTTTTTTTCAGCTGTTGCTTCTCACACCATCAGAATTTCCTACAATTTCCTCTCTTTCAGGGACAAAACCCTCTCTTCTGTCTATCTGCCTTGCCTTCATTTACAACTCACTGTTTGAACCCTATATGCTGGCTTGCAAGAGTTTTAAACTTTTTAAAAAAAAATTCTCTACAAGTGTCTCTTGCCTGAGATGGCAGATGACAGTCAGATCACTGCAGAAAAACAAGCTGTGACCTTGATTGTAACATGTAACATTTTCTGCTTTGGGGCAGTTCATCCTTCCACAGCCTGCTACATTCCTTGTAAGAATATAATGTTCCAAAAGTAATTAGTAAAAGAGCTGGTTTGTCACAGTTTGCATTACCTTTTAGGCATAGTTTCTGCACATCTGGAATGTTGCAGAAAATGACAGGTGTTAGACTTCTCAGGATACAGGAAAAGTTTATTTGGCAGCCAGGTTCAGAAAGCTAGCCCATGGCTAGCATTGCAAGTTCTGAAGAACCTTAATTATCAAAGCACACATTCTTATACATTCTCAAAAGCATTGCAACATGGAAATACTTAACACATTTCTTAGTGGTTACCTTGAGGAGAAAGCCTTATAAGGAGATGAGATCTTACTTCTCCTTTTGTTTATGGAGTACGTGTTATTAACGAACTTTAATTGAACTTTGTGGTTTGGACTTTTAACACAAGTTTCGACATAGGGATGTTGGCGAGAACATCCTGTGGTTAGTGAATGGGGACACTTCCTTTAAGTAACTTCTAACTGTCCCTGTTATTCTATTGCAAGTTCCAACTCTTGTCTATGTGACTTTTAATATAGAAGTAAAGGGGTTCTAAGAGGCTGTCCAGCCTGACCCAGTAGGTTTCACACTTAATGTCCAAATCTCACTTTACGGCTGCTTTATCCCCCCCCCCTTCTAGACTCTATTAATACCCACAATTGAGTCTAGCCTGCTTTTATACAAGCAGCATAAAACAGAATAGCAAATTAAAGCACATTTTATAGCATATCAATACACATCTTAGGATTTATCTTCCGGATCATTTTCCCTTCTTCTAAGAGTGCAATTTGAATATAGGAGCTAGTATCTGAAGCTTCATCTTCCATGAGGGTATGTGGGATTAGGCTTTCCATTAACATTAACTCCTTTTCAACACGTATCTCTTTTACAGACCTCATAACGAGCTGTTTAAGCAAGGATATTATGCAAGGGATAATATCTTGCAATTCCACATGGTAAAAGCAATAGCATTTGTTTAATCCAACCTGTTTCTGGTAGCCAAGAGAACCATTCAGGACCTTGTGGTCTTTAACCAATTGACAGAGCTGGGTTTTGTAGTTCTTTTTTTCCCCAAATACATACTTTTTTATTTTCCATTTTCATAACATACATACAATCACATGTATACTATTACATAGCCAGTATCCTATTGTATTAAGTGGCAATTACATCAATCCCTCTTGTCATGAACACCCAAAAAGATAAAGACCCCTTATTAGCTCTCCTGCTCTCCATACACCTCTTTCTTCTACCTCTCTCCTACTTCCTTTCTTCCCTCCAGCATCCTTTCCTACCCTACTTCCCCTTCCTTTCTCCTTCTCCTCTCTCTACATTCTACACCTCCTTATCCTCCTCATCTTCCCCCCTTACCCTCTCCTATCTCTCTCTTCCCATCTTTCTTGTCCCTTTTGTTTCCCACTCTTCCTCTCCTTGGTGTATTTCCGCTTCTGAGCAAACTCCAATCTATTTTGATGGTATTTATACTTCCATAACAATAGACTTAACATATCCTAGTTCTAAAGAAAAAATAAGAGAAGACAGTATACATGTGCAATCATATTACATTAAAATCTAACACCCCTCGTCAAATTTTCATTCAATCTCCAAAATCCTCTTGCTTGCATCACCCCTCCCAACTCCATCCAAACTGGATTATGATCTGATGAAACTCTGGCACATATCTTTATCTTCTTCACACTAGAAAACAAATCATTGGTAATTAGTTAATTGTTGTTTTTTTAATTGTTGATCCATTCGTCTGGTAATCACATGGTTTTGACTTTGTTCCTTGGCGCCTTGTACTTCTGAGGGGGAGAGATGATCCATCCTTGTTGATAGTTATGTAGTTTGCTGTCTATCTTGTCCTTCTTGTTCTCTTTCTCTAGGTCCAGGTGGGGCAGGATGTCTGGCCTTCAAGATATTATGGTAAAAATCTTGAGCTTTCCATATTGATTTAAGACGATATCTTTGTCCCTCAAAGATGAATGATAGCCCAACTGGTGCCTCCCATCTGAACTGTAGCTGACGATTTTTAAGCTCTTCAACTAAAAAAGCATAGTCTTTCCTGGATCTTAGCATTTGGGGTGGTATCTCTTTCAAAACAATCACTTTCTGACCCCCAATTTGAAGCTTGGTTTTATAGGACTCTTGCAATATCTTATTCCTCATGTCTCTTGTAGTAAAGTAAATTACAATGTCCCGTGGAAGCTGCTTCTGTTTCGCCAGCAGGGAGTTAGCATGATAAACCTTATCAATTTGCCAATCAAAATTCCCCCTGGCCTTCCCAACAGATTATCGAAAAAATCTGTTTCAAGTTCTCCTGATTATTTTCACGCAAACCTCTTATTCTTAGTGCAGACTCCATTTGTCTATACTGTAACATAATAATTTCTTTTTCAGCATTTCCAACTTTTTGTTGCACCATGTCGATTTTCAATACCAAATTAGTATTAGCATCATTAAGATCTTCTAATCTGTCTTTGATTTCCGAGACATATTCTGTTAACAAATTAACAATCCCCAACATATCACCCCTGATCTTCTGAACCCGAGTCTCAAGTTTATCAGACAGTTCTTTATGCACAACAAATAACTCCTCCGTAAGTTTTGTTTCCATCGTAGCTATGTGATTTTTAAATGCTTCAGCCAGTTCCTTCTGAAAAAATTATTTAGTCACTGGCTCCCCTGTGGGGGGAGGAAGTAAAGACTGTGGCTTCATGCCAGGGGCAGGTGAACTTTTGAAGCCGGGGGGGGGGGAGCTTTTGAATAGGGTTTTGCTTAGAATCCACTCCAAGCCTTAATCTTCTTCAACCAATTAGTAAATCTGTGCTGGTCAATTGTGCAGCTGTTACTAATTAATTTAGTATTAAATCATTCTTTCCCTTTGAGGTTTTAAACTCCGTAGAAATTCAAAGCTCGAGCAGTGTTACGAAGCTGCTCGGTGCCATTTTGAGTATCTCTTTAGAAAGTAAGATATCAGAAGGAGTTCTTGTAAAAACAAAAACTGAAGCTAAGGATTAATTCAAACAATTAAAAATTCACATATATGGGGTCCGCTCGTCTTGGATTCAATAAATCAAGCTTTGTTCTGAGGATTTGAGTGTTGCTTTGGGCTGCTAATGCAGCAGGAATTCCTGGCACGGAGACAATTCTGCCATCGGCTGGCCTCCCCCCCTCCCAGAGACAATCTATGAGATTGGTTGGCACGTTGCCCGGCACAAAGCTCACCTTATCTCCTTGGCCCGAAGAAAAAGGTAAACAATCTGTCAGATGGCTGATGGATTGCTCATCTGACAGATAAACATGTCCAGGATTCTGGAGCTGTAACAACCAGCTCCCGTCAGCAAGCAATCTCAAACCGGAAGCGTGGTTTCGTAGTTCTTTAACTATCCCTCCCCAGACCACTCCTGATTTATTCATATAGAAACAGCAATCTTCTCCCAGGAATATACATAGCCCACCTTTTTCAGCAGTTAAAAGATCTATGACACGCCAGTTCACAATTTAGTTCAGGCTTTCTTGGAATTCTTCCGACAGCTGCCTGAACTGGGTAATGGAGTGGGTCATTCCACCTACACCCGTTCCAATTGCAGTCCCTATTCTCAAGATCGCTAATAGCGGAATTAGGAGCAGCACTCTTTTCTGGACATGTCCCATGAGGGGTACAGAGAAGGTCTGTTCCCTACTTACCACACATTTTAGGGAGGAGGTGTATTAGAGTGCATGTGCCAGTCCAATTGGTGGGTAAACATAGATATGCATTTCTCCCACATAGAAAGAAAACTCCATTTTCTCCTACACATATGCTGATGTTCATGGAGAAGGCATGGGCTCGGAGGTTCCTTCCATTAGTCCACTCAGGGGTTATAATGGAACTTCTTGATTAGGATCCATTAACTTATTCCTGAGGCTTGGTCCTTCAAAGAGATATTGCAATAGTAAACACAAATTCCCATATTGGATTGTTTTGAAAGCCAAACGGGAAGTCCGGGTGGGTGGAATGGCCTTGGGCAGCTTCCAGTGGTCAGATTCCCCTCCCTTCGGTTAAAAAAACAAGTGGAGGTGACTTTCTGTTGGAAGATCTTGTGAGCAAAGGGAGACATGCTGCGAATCAATTTTACATCTACAAGGATTTTCCTAGGGGCAAGATACATTTCAGATGGGCATTGTTCCTCTGACAGTGACCCCACAGGAATGCCAGACTCTTGATATCATTTGATGCACAGGGAGGGTGACCCTATATTTTCTACACCAACTGCTATGGGCCAACGATGGGGAGACGGCTCATCCCCAGTCTTTTTGCCATGTAGCTGGGCTTCTGCTGTTTTAGTTCCCCAGTGACCTCCCTTGTCAAAGACAATCAAAGCTCTGGTCATTTCCCCAAAATCTGGTTCAACTGGAACAGCATTGTAAGATTAACAGGTTGCAGACAAGCATATCCAGCATTTTTGGCCTAGGTCAGGGTCAGACCGATTGATTAAGCTTTGACTTAACTCCAGCACTCTTAACACATATAGTTCCTTTTTCTCATTTGTTGCAGGGGGCCATTTCCCTATGCTCTGCCCTTTTTCTTACAGAGTTTGTCATGACTTTAGGTGTTGGAAGTGGCTTACAGTTCGTTCCCAAGCATAACTAATGTGCCCTAGATGGAAGCGGACCTATTCCACATCCTGTAACTTGATTCCACCCTGTTTCCTGGGATTTTTTTTGACATCCTCGGATCTGTCTTCAAGAGCAAGGGGGTTGCTCGGGTATTTTCGCAACAGTGGGAACTACTATTCAAGACATTATCACTTAGCAAGTTCTTTGCCAATAACAGCGAGAGCCACAAAAGGCTCATAATCATCCCTCATGCCAAACTTCTCCTAACACAATTCTTTTAGCCTACTGAATCACCACGTCAGGGAGAAGTCAGGGGATATGTATGTAGTTTGAGGAAAGGCAATATCAGCTTTGGGCAATCTATAAAACCAAATCTTATTTGCTAAACATATTATCCACAATCCAAAAACTCCTATTATACTGCAAAGAACCCATTCCCACAGTTCCTCAAACATAAATGTCAACAGAAGATTCACACTCCTCTTTGTCACAGTCAATGATTTTTGCCTCAGCAACTGTCTTCCTCTGTAGGGGGCAATTCCTGGGGATGAATATGCAATACACAATTAAGTACATTCACTAAAGCAAGAGATAAAGTAGTTATGACTATGAATACTTGGCTTGCCATTTCCTGTCAGGTGCTCAAACTTTCTAATACATCTTATAGCTAATAAATGGAACATTGTCTTCCTTCCTTCAATTCTTCAGCCGTACGTTGAGAAGTCAGCTTCCAGAGGGTGACTTCAGTAGGGCTTCTTCTTCTGCCCTGTAAGAGCTTCCCATTGCCGGTAGGGAAGCTTACAGGAAGCGTTTCTTTTAAGCATATCACTAGAGGATGGGCTTCATCCTGGTCTGCTGCCCATTACTCATCAGCAGCTCACTTAACTTGACTCCAGTGAATCCAAAACTTGGATTCCAACACTTCTACTTACATGACCATAGAATACGGGTCATTTCATCTAGGTTTCAAATTCTTTTCCTTTCCAGTGTTTTTCCTATACTTTTTCTCTCACCTAAATATTATGACTAGGGGTGGTCAGACATGGTGGACTGAGGGACACACAGTATTGCTGGATTTCTTGTATTTGCTTTTCAGTTCTCTCACCATTTTGGTTCACCCATAAGGCCCCTATTTGACCTAGGTACCCTATATGATTTTTCAAGTTAGCACTTATAACTGGGGGTCTCCCAAACATCACTTCAAAAGGAGATAACCCAATTCCCTTTTGCATCACACAGACTAAAAGTGCCATTGGCAATGCATTCATCCATTTATGACTAGCATTGCCTTATATAGCCCACACTTGGGCATGTCTGTGAAATCAATAGCTAATGAATCCATGGGATAATATACTTTGAGTTGACTTGAGCACACATGCTACACCTTTCACTTGCATGGGCACACGGTCCATATAAGTGGTCAACGTAAGATGGAGTTCTTCTGCTTTGGAATATCTGGAGCTCAGTCTCCTTCACATTTTTCAATGCTGCATAAGTTATCATGTCAGGGTGGCTCTGATCACCTTGGGTTGCTGACGGCCTTGTTTTTCTGTCAGCTGCTTTTCCCTTTTCTGCTGGATCCAACCATCCAGTTTAGAGTCCTTTACATGGGGTAAATCTTATAGTCCAGAGAGCTAAGGGTAAGGCATCTACCCATTTAAGGTGGGTTTCAACACATTTTATCTTTTCCTTAACAGTGTGATTCACACATTTGCTTAATTTCTTTCCTGAGGCCGTTAAAAGACCTCTTTCCCCATAATCAGCAGTATTGATATGCAAAGTAAGGAAGGCATATAGAGTCAGTTCAGAAGTTCACCCTTCATTCTTTGTTCTCTTGTAATGCCCCATCTAAAGCCCATAATTTTGCTACTTGGGTTTGTTAACCATAAATGTCCCTTCATTTCTAAAATTCTTTGAATTACATGGCTTGTGTAAATAAAAGTAGCCTGTCCAAAAGTTAATTTATTAGCTTCTGCTATTACGAGCCGTGGTGGCTAGAATCTTTAGGCAATGTGGCCAGCCTTTTGCAACACAGTCCAGTTGTTTATATAGATAAGCCACAGTTTGTTGCCAACTTCCCTTTTCTTATCAGAGCCTGAGGTAATTCTGACTTCAGGGTTTTTTTAACACTCGTTTCTGCTTTAAAACCCCAAACAAAGGGTTCTTTTTCACCCCCCTTTGCAGATGTGTAAAGAGGTTTGGCTAGAAGCACAAAATTTGAAATCCTAATCCTGCAATTTGGCACACAGCTTCTTTTCACTTATTTTCTATTGCCTTATTGGAGTAGCACATTACTTCGCCAAAAAGGTAGGTGAATTATTATTTTTATTTTTTTCAAATCCTTGGCAAGCAAACTGCCTCTTGTGACCTGTTACTAGGTTTTCCCCAAAAGCAAACAGTTTTTAGCTGTCTCTATGTATTTGAGGTGGTAGGCAGACAGGCATGGCTAGAGGCTTTACTTGTATAATTATTGGTACATGATGAGATGCATAGCCTGGTAGATTAAATTCTTGAACCACCATTGCTCGTCATATCTCATCTGGAGGGGGGGGGTGCCTCATTTTAGGGCCATTTTTTTCTTCCTCAAAGGACAGTGTAACTCCCATTTTGCATAGGATCACACCTCAAAAGAGGAAGTGGGCATTCAGGCATGTCTTGGGACATTTTTGTAGTCAATGGCCTTTTTTCTTTTCTTTTCACCAAATACATTGACCTCTGCTTTGGAATTATTTGACAACGCAACTGTCAGCAATTCAGCTTTACGTTGCATCCTGTCCTCTTTCTTTCTTTCTTTCTTTCTTTCTTTCTTTCTTTCTTTCTTTCTTTCTTTCTTTCTTTCTTTCTTTCTTTCTTTCTTCACAAAGACCTTTCATGCAATTTCCATTTATTCAAGCCTTCGTGGCTTTCTTTTCTTGCTAACTGGAAGGCTCTTTCGCTGACTGGGCATGGATTCGATTTGGCCCCTCCTCGACAATTTTTCTGGCAAGTCCCCTAGCCTCCCACTCTTTCTGTCTTTCTTCTCTGAAATTTGAACCCAATTAATATATGTTTTGTATGTTTATTTCACAAGTTCAGAGATGCCTTTCCTGGCCCCTCTTTTTGTCTTCTGTATTTTTTTTTTACCCTAATGTCATCTGCAGAGTGACCAATGAAGATCATATTGACCATTCTCTTACTTTTTTCAAGCTCAGGATCTAATGTGGTATTTTGCCTAAAGGTTTGATAAATGCATTCTAGGATTTCCCCTGGATTTTCATCCTGTTTCTGTTGAATTCAATAGATCTTTTCTAAATTCTTAACTTTTGTTGAATCCTAACAAAACTAAGGTCCAATAGTTTTTCAGCTGAATGGACTAGGTTCTCAATTTGGTTCCTTCAGTAACCATGTCCAGTCTGGATTTTTTTTTCATGAACCTTCTGCAAAGGCTTATTCATGGTTATCTTCACTTCTTTTCTCTGGGGTTAATAAAATTTCCATCATAATTTGTATGTCAGCTCAAGCAGACTAGTGAGTTCAGAAAAATGGATGCAAAAAGGACATGCATCTCATCTGGATTTTCTCTATAAGCAGGAATTTGATTTTTCCAATTATATAAATCAGCCATTGAGAATAGAGCATAACCACACCTTATGTAGCTACCACTCAGCTTCTGGCAATAAAATTTTCCTTAGGGGCAATTTGAGTTTTTGTCTCAACTGCTCCCTTGGACCAGGTTTGTGAGCCACTTGATTTGTTCCTCTTGTAACCTTTTTGGTTTCCTTCCTCCTGACCCCACCTAATGGGACCGTTTGTTCATTCTAACCAATATCTGATTCCACTTTTTGTCTCCCTGGGACTCCTACCCTTTCAGTGTCAACCACTTCATGTTAAGGCTACATAGGTGGAGGGCACTGATCTCAGAGACACACTTTCTCTTTCTCTTTTTAAACACTTAAACACATCAACAAAGACAAACATGCAAGCTAAAACATTGAGACTCTCTCTTTTTCTTTTGTTTCTTATCTCTTATCTGTGTCTCTTTTGTGGATTCATATGATGGTTTGACTAGGAGGGCAATATTCAGTATCCATATTCTACAATATCCTGCTACAACCAAAAAACCCCTCATAATTGTCTCCTATTATTTGGTTTTGTCATTAAATCAAATCATTTAAACACACAATAACTATGAGGATGAAACTTTTCTCATGTCCTTTTAGATTGGAGACATCTTAGTTTCAATTACCTTGAGGGTGCACAAAGACTTAGACACACCTTAGAATTTCAACAGACAGTACATCTAATTAATCAAGTCCAATTTACCTAGATCTTCCCATTCAATAAGCTTTACCTTTTTATTACCTGCTAAATTTCTTACTTTTGCTCAAAGTTATACCCGATGTTGTATCTCCTTATGCACTAGATTGTTAATACCTGTCCCTGCCCTGGGGTGTTCCATAAATTGGACTTCCCAGCCCACGCTGGCATATTTTTAAAAGTCCAAATTCTTGATCTCCCAGCCCACGCTGGCATATTTTTAAAGATCAACATATGTGGAGACTTTCAATAACACATCATTTGCATCTGGGTGGGGCCTTGATTCATCTCATGGTGGCCAGAATCTGATGCCCTACAGAAAGGCACCCCAAATCTTGGCACAATGTCTTTTAGTACACACAAAACCAAGAGATCTCTAAATCCCAATTTCTGGGAATATTGTGGGGAAATCTATTAGCCATACAGCACCTGGGAGCCCTGTAGAAGGACTTCCAAAGGAAGTTTCCATCCTGTCTTTGGGTTGTTTCTTCACAACTGAGACAGGCTGCAGCAACCTGATTAACAACAGCATATGTGTCTCTCACAACCGATCCCTGCAAACAACCTCCTTGAGGCTTGTGCAATGGGGGTGAGGGTAATTTCTCTGCCAGAGACTTTACTAAAATTTTTCTGAAGGTTTTTCTCAACATGTATTGGAGGGACGTTCGAGGAACGCTCTCCACCCTCCCATGTTCTATTTCTAACACACTTTTTGCTGACCTGCGGCCCCGGATCTCACGGCCACCAATAGGAAATGCAGCAGATTAACCTCCCACACAAACTAGAGCCTCATTAGGAAACGCTGGTTCCGTTTGGAAGGGACGCTATCCTGGGCCCAGGGGGGTGATCGGGCCCCCTCTTCCACTCCTAACCAAGTGGGTCTACAATTCTTTTGATACTTGCCTGCAGGCATCTTCTTTCTCAGCCGGCGTGATTTTTAATTAACTTGTCCTGTCCCTGGTCAAATTCTTGGATCGGTGGTGTCCTCCGGATGCCCAAGAGAGGTCATCAGCCTTCTTCCAGAGAAAGGTCTCTGTGGCGCCTGAAGATGGGTGAGATGGCATCGATGGGGCACCAGTAGGTCCGTTCCGTCCTCAGCGAAATATCGCTCTAACTCCTGGCTGGCTCGCCAGAATATGTTGCAGAAAATGACAGGTGTTAGACTTCTCAGGATACAGGAAAAGTTTATTTGGCAGCCAGGTTCAGAAAACTAGCCCATGGCTAGCATTGCAAGTTCTGAACAACCTTAATTATCGAAGCACACATTCTTATACATTCTCAAAAGCATTGCAACACGGAAATACTTAACACATTTCTTAGTGGTTACATTGAGGAGAAAGCCTTATAAGGAGATCTTACTTCTCCTTTTGTTTATGGAGTACGTGTTATTAATGAACTTTAATTGAACTTTTAATTGAACAAGTTTCGACATAGGGACTTTGGCGAGAACATCCTGTGGTTAGTGAATGGGGACACTTCCTTTAAGTAACTTCTAACTGTCCCTGTTATTCTATTGCAAGTTCCAACTGTTGTCTATGTGACTTTTAATATAGAAGTAAAGGGGTTCTAAGAGGCTGTCCAGCCTGACCCAGTAGGTTTCACACTTATTGTCCAAATCTCACTTTACGGCTGCTTTAGGAAGATATTTACAAAAACTATCTAACAAGCCCATATTATTTCTACTAGAGCAGAATTAAAGAGATATCAACAGTATCACTGATATTGAAGCTGTATTTTTCCTCTTTATTCTAAAAAATAAATAAATTCTATTTATTTTTAATCAATAGTATTTCTAATTGTCCTATAGCAGGGGTCCTCAAATTATTTGAACAGGGGGACGATTCACACTGTTAGGGGACCGGACTGTCTGGGTGGGCATGGCTAGGTGGTCATGTGACTGGGTGGGCATGGCCAATTTAGCAGTCCACTTTGCCTTTGTCCTTGCTGTACTTGCTCAACCCAATAAATATATTTACTTAAGAACCCCTGCTCAAAGGGAAAAAGAATGCAAGCGTTCTTGCCACTTGCCTAACTTAATTAAAACAGTAGCTTCAGGCTCCTTAAAATAGGCCATTTAAAAAGGAATAAAACAAACAGGATTTCCTTCAAAATAACTCCTGATCATATGTTTCAGATGACCACAAAATAAACCAGACTGAGAACTGTACCAATTAAGACTGCAACTAAAACCCTCAAGATGGGCATTGAGAGACATTGGAAGCAGGCAGAAGAAGGTGAGAATCAACACAAACAGACACCCAGCCTCCAATGGTGAATTAAGGAGGGATAATGGTCCCTCAGACTGTTGGGGACCAGACTATATGAAAAAAAATGAACAAATTTCTATGAACACTGCACATAACTTTATTTATAGTGCAAAAAACCATGAATTACCGGTAATACAATATTTAAAATGACGAACAATTTTAACCAACATAAATATACTACCAATTCCATGGGAAGTATGGGCCTGCTTATTTGGGATTACAGGGCTAAAGGTCTTTTAAGCGTGGAGGAGAATTCACAAACTGATTTGCTTTTTGCCACACTTGTGCATGTATATACGCACACATGAATATCTATCAAAATTGTTCAGCAACCAATTTGGTGGATGTACTTTCTATATGGGAAGAATCAAATCAGTGGGTGAATTCTCCTTCAAGTATTATACTGCAGTTGCATTTGAATTAGTGTTAGTCAACTTAGCTGATTTTGAAAAAGCTAGGAGACATGGAGACAGGACCCCCACCCATCCACCTTTAAAGCGCTACTGTAAAAGAAACCCCTTCCCTACTCACTCACTGGCCCTGGATCACATGGATGTGAAAAACATCTGAAGGACTTTTTAAAGCACTTATAAAGACTTTTAAAGACTTTTAACACATTACTTTACAAGATGACAGCTGCTTTGCAAGCCAGCACCACCCCCACTACTACTCACCCACCAGCCTTGGATCACATGGCTGTGAAAAATATCTGAAAAGCTGTTTTTGAAGAACTTAAAAATACTTTTAAAGCATTTTAAAGACTTTTAACACACTACTTTATTGTACAAGCTGGCAGCTGTTTTTCATCCCATCACTCCACGGGCTGGATACTTTGCACTATTGAATCTGTTCCTTTTCTAAGGTAATTGTTTTATTAAACATTGCAAAAAGATAATAGATCTTTGATAATAACTTGGAAGTAGAGAAAAACCAGGAAAAATAACATTCTTGTAACCTTTGGCATATTCCCTTCTTTTTAATTAAGTTGTAGGAAGAAACACAAGAAATTAAGTTTTCTATATATCTTGCATTTATTTTGATGCAAAATTATAAAAATGTGTGCCTTTTAACAGTATCAAATGACAATACAATAAGTTTATCTTTGTCAAAGCAATAAATCTGTACTTTAAAATTGGTAGAAGGAGAATAAAAAATTTGATATACACTATTTCTGACATTTCTTTATTGCCCAAATTTTAAAAAAATCTGAAATAAGGTGATATGTAAACAACACAGTGTTAATTTTAATTTACAATGTAGTTTCCTTAAATCCTAAAAATATGTTTATTTTATTGCATTATCAATTCTGCAATCTTTTAGAATCTATTTTATTATTATTAATATATATAATAATAATGTATATAATTATATTTGGGAAGTGTTCTTTAGTGAACTTCTCTGAAAATTTAATTTACTATGAATGAATAAAGTAGGATTCTACCACTAATTCTAAAAATCAGTAAAACTTCATAAAATATGAGAAATCTGCAGTGGATAAAATGTTTTGGACTATCAAAGCTACAAATATGAATAGAATAAATCTATTTTTAAAAGATTTTGCTTACAATAGGTTCAACAGTATATCCAGAGTTTCCTTTTTTAGTCCATCTAAGAAGTAAAATAATACTAACTGAATCCTCCAACATTCCACCCTCCCACCAGTGGAATTGCAAATCCTAGGCATTTCAAGATGGAACAGTTGAAGCTGGTGTCATTCAATGGTAAGTATTCCAGATGCTGTGCTTTCCCATTGCCTCTGGGAAAGAAAATTACCCATTTGCTTTCTACTTAGTGTACAATATGAGAAGAATTGCTAGTATATATATATGCTGATGCTGGAGATGCAAGAGACCAAAAGGAACATGCTCATTTAAGAAATTTTTTTGGACAGGATATTTTTCTTGGGTGACAGATTTATTAAAAGAATGACACATAGAGCATAAACCAGTGGTGAGATTTAAATTTTTTTACCACCAGTTCTGTGGGTGTGGCTTGGTGGGCATGGCAGAGGAAGGATACTGTAAAATCTCCATTCCCTCCTGATCAGCTGGGACCTGGGAGACAGAGAACAGATGAGGGCGGGGCCAATCAGAGGTGGTATTTACCGGTTCTCCAAACTACTCAAAATTTTCACTGTTGGTTATCCAGAACTGGTCAGAACCTGCTGAATATCATCTCTGGCATAAACACACCTTCCCTCCCTCCCTCCCTCCCTCCCTCCCTCCCTTCCTTCCTTCCTTCCTTCCTTCCTTCTTCTCTCTTACACTCCAAAGGAATCTGCCATTTCTTATCCTGGCTTACAATCAGACCAATTGCTGAGCATATTGGAAAAGGGAAAAATCAAATCTCTCCATCCCTATTCCCAACATGCTATGTACCTCCCTTTATCACCAATAAGATATCAACATCAGCAGATTTTATAGAGTATGTGATATACCATATCAGTCTCGTGCTTCATAAGGTCCTTCAGAGAGTCTATATTGAAGTTAAAATTATAATCAAAATATTTTGCCTTTATTTACCAAAAGCCATTTGTGGCAGTTTGTAAAAGGTGACAAGTCACAAGTCCCAAAATTGTAAACATTATGTTTCCCAGGCATCAAACAACCGTTTGATGCCTGGGAAACATTTTGCACATTGAAATGATATTCACCTACTTAATAGAATGGGATTGGGGCAAAAGTTTTATTTTTTATTAAACTGTAAAAATGAAACCAAGACTGAAAGAATGAGCTTGCATTGGGAATGCAAGGATTCTCCCAATCCGGTAGTCCAAATCACGAATTCTGATTCCTAGGCTGCTTTGGCAATGAGACACACACACACTGCAGTCTGGGTGAAATGGCAAGTCTCTATTCTTTTAGAGCGCCCCTTTATTAGGAAAGTTCAAAGAAGCGAAATCTTCGGCAGTTAGTACAAACAAAGGATCTCACAGTATGTTACAAATCACTTCTTGATTAAAGGTTCTCACAGTATCACATCCTGGCAGAAAAGGCAGGGAGGAGGGACAAAAGGTACTCTTTGATAAGGGGAAATGAGGAGGTATAAAATTGTAAATCACATAGAGTGCTACATTTCAGCCTAGGCATATGGAGTCTTGTTACATGAGGCGGCTTTTAATTATCAGGCAAAAGGATGTTTAAACTTTGCAAGGCTAATTCATCTCTGTGTTGCTTATGTTTAGATACTTTTCACATAAACATTCAAGATGAATTTCCAACACCTTGTTATCTTGATCTTCCCAGGGCTGTCATGGCTTTGGTAAAATGTTCACTGGGATTCTTTGATCCAGATAGATATTTTATCCTATCCTATTGATCCCAGCTAATCTACCTGGCCAATTATGGGGTAGATTCCCACATTTCCTCCTTTTTTATTTTTTAAATGGAGGCAATTGCCATGGGTTGTTTCTTTCTCACAAATCCCCCTTCCATTGGATATCCGGGAATTATTAATTCTGATGTGTTGACACTTATTAATAATGCGTGATGCTTCTGGATAGCAGCGTCCGCAATACTTTGCATAGTGGATCTCAATAATGGTATTATGCATGGCAACATGGTTAATCCCAAGAATATCATTCCAATAAAAAATAAACCTTGCTTCCAATTGTTAAAAATACCTCCAAGCCATCCATCAGTGTCCAATATGCCTTTCCAAGTTTTTACAGGAACATGTGCAGTTTGTATCATAGTTCGAGTTATTTTTTCTATTACAATTCCAGAATCATCAATTTGTATACAACAATTACTAAGATTAAATTTACCACACACTCCGCCCTCGGCAGCGAGCAAATAGTCTAAGGCTAAACGATTTTGCATAATATAAGTTCTTGACAATACACTTTCTTTTGCAAGCTTAGTTAATGCCAATGCAGTTTCATTTGTAATTATTTCTAATACAGCTTGTAATCTAATAATGCGATTTATCATGTATATTGGCGTTCTATATCCCCACGACCCGTCTTGTGCCCACGTCGCAGGATCATAATATGCAATAATTCTCTCAGGGGGCCACTCATCATCCTTCCAGTTACCTATTTTTATCCCTTTAGAAAGATCTATTGTACGTTTACGTCTTTCAAGAGTATCATATACAGGGATTCCCAATTTTTGTTTTTTCTCTATAGGCATTAGGAAGAATGATGGTTGAATTGCCCCCAAAATGCATGACCCATACCAACCTGCGGGTAACATATTATAGGCAAAATTACCACATATCCAATATAACCCATCAGGTGAATTCCACACAATAGTATCATTTTCAGGGTCTGAAAGTCCTCGTAACTTAGTTACTTTCAGCAATGAGTTTTCAGGTTGGGTCATATTAGTTTGTGAAACCCAAGTGTTATTTTCCCATTCATTAGAACATTTTAAAAATCCCATAGGTTTATTTCTGTGTTTTTGATTATTTTTATTTCTAGTATAACATATGTGACCTATTATATGGGAGGTAACTTGCCAGGTTTCATTGAAGTTGTTATTAAAGGTGAAGTTCCCTTTCCATTGAGCTATTTCAGTATAATTTGCTTCTTGTACATGCCATGGCCAGCGATCTCCCATAGTGGTTCCTCCACATACAAAACAATTTTTTAACATAAGTTCTGTAGCAACTTCTTGAGCCAAATTAATAAACATATTTTTTGCTTTTGGAGGTGTAGGTAGATCGTTAAGTTTAGCAATCTCCTGCTCATAACTCCAAAAAAACTTTACAGGTTGATTTGTTAATTTTGTTGCTTCAGTCTTTACAATAATATATCCATAAGGATCCTTCCCTGTTTTATCTATACCAATACCATAATGATAGTATCGGGTGCCTAAAGTACCTGCTACCTGCACAGAAAGGCAGAGTGGTGTGCAGTGATGGGATTGACAATCAGTAGTGACTGGAGTAATAGAAAGATCAAAGTTATTAGGTCCATAGCCACTTGTATACCAATATACACTCGGTTGGGTATAGCCTCCATGTGCTGAAAGTGTCGAGCGAGTGAATAAATATCTATGGTTTTGGATATATGATTGTTCCCATGACTGTCCTCCACAGGTTACCTCCGCGGATCCTGTTCCTTGCCCTATATCAATTGCTAAACATGTATCAAAACAAACAGTGACAGGTGCCATTCCCTTTGAAACATTATGGGCTATGTACCCTGATAATCTTTGTGCTGTAAGAAATTGATGTTTTAAACTAGATCCTCCTTTATAGCCATAAACATAGATGCTACTTGTTATAGGTCCTACCGCTTTTGGTTCATAACATTGTATCCCATTTGGTGTATAGCACTGATTGTATTGTGTATTATTATGTGTGCATGGTGGTATTAAAGTTCCATTGCATTCAGGTTTCATAGTATAATATATTAAGGTCATAGAAATTTTTGTGCCTTGTTTGGTTTTTTGTAAACAGGCTGTGCAAATGTCCTCTTTTATCTCTCTTTTTGTAAGGTGGTGAAAGCCGTCTCCTCCCATCTCTTGTTGATAACTCAATAATGTTAAAAACCACTCACTAACCGGGGGAAACTTTATACTTGCCCTTGAAGTTACTTCTGCTTTTATCATTTTATTAGGTAACCCTTTTTGGTATTGTATGCATTGATACCAACCTATAGAATTCTCTGTAATTTTTACTTTAATGTGTGATAAACAGCTGTTCTCTTTCGGGTGTGAAATACCTCTCACATTTTGGATTGCCTTTTTGAATTTTGCAGGCAAAAATTGCCATGTAATTAAACATGCTGCAGCTGGATTTTTCAAATAACAAGTTAAGGTAACTTGTGTATTGGCTTCTCCATATGTATTGTGAGGGTAGATGCATATCCCTTGAGAATTGCAGTTTTCCCCATTGGAGTATGGAATGATCGCTCTTTTTGAGCGGTTGTATGTGAAAGGAATTTCTTGAATATCCTCCACTATTCCCTTCTTATTTTTGCGTTCATATTCACATGCCCCCCATACAATTAAAAGCACAATTCCCACCCCCAACATCATTACCAGAAGATGCAGCAGAAAATGTTTGCAGGACATCGGGAGAGCCCAAAGATCCCAAAATCCCATTTCCTGTCCATGTAACGGTCCTCTGAAAAATGGGCATCGGGGCTGACGTACTCTGGGAACATATGACCGGCCAATGACCTGTTCCGGACGGATTTTCATTTTTAGCACTAGACGTCAAAAGAGGGATCAATAGATCTTACGTGATAATCGTTAGAAAAAGGATTATGGGTGTAATACGAAGTTCAGTAGTGATACAGGAGGGATCGGTGTAGTCAAAATATTCCTCAAGATATTGTTCAATTATCACGATGTCACACGGGATCCTGCAATGAGTGCAAAGTTCACAGGAATAACAGTGGGAGCAGCAGCAGGCTTCGCAGGGGCACGGGCAGAACCAGCACATTGGTCGCAATAGAAATTTTAGTCATCTGTTGCTTGAAACAAAAGGGATAGGCTTGCTTCGGGATCCTTTGTATTACCCGTCTTCACTGATTTCTCATGAAACGGTCGTATGCATCTTCCAGGAACCCACAACACTCTGTCCGGGAGTTGCACGGCAGCGTATCCACGTCCCCAAGTAACGAGCTCCACGGGGCCCTTCCACTGAGGGTCTGGCAATTGTCTGTAATAAATAAGAGGGCGGGGAGAAACTACGCTATGCTGAAAATGTCTTTCCCCAGCTGTGGAAGCTATGGGTGAGCCTGTAAGATTCAAAAAATTCTGTGTATACAAGGCTTTACTCAAACGGTTTTGGATTTCAGGCAGCCCTATCTTAAAGGGGCCTTGCTGCTTATCAAGCATCATTTTTAGTGTTAAATTTGCTCTTTCTACAATTCCTTGTCCTTGGGAATTGTATGGGATGCCAAATTTATGGACAATTTTCCATTGATCACAAAAGGTAGCGAATGCAGCGCTACTGTATGCGGGTCCATTGTCTGTTTTAATCTCCAGGGGACTTCCTAAAACTGAAAAAGAGCGCATACAATGATTGATCACTTGTTTGGTTGTCTCCCCCCGCTGTGGGCTTGCAAAAATAAAACCTGAAAAGGTATCCACTGTGACATGAATATATTTCCAGGGTGCAAAAGAAGAATATTGAGTGACATCCATTTGCCATATCTCACAACGCTTAATTCCTCGGGGGTTAACTCCCATAGGAATTGCGTTACCTTGCCTGCTACAGGTTGAGCACTGCTGGATAATTGCTACAGCCTCTGTTTTTGAAATTCCAAACATCTTCATTAAGGCTTTTGCATTTTGATGAAAATACTCATGGCTTTCCCATGGAGTTGCAAATCCAATAAAACTTTCTCTAGCGGCTTTGTCTGCATAATCATTTCCCTCTGTTAGCATACCAGGAAGTGACTGGTGACTCCTAATATGAGCCACAAAATATTGAAATTTTCTATCCACAATTAATTGCTGTAACTGTAAAAACATATCTAACAATTGCTTATCTAGGGCTGGTGAAAGATAGGCATCAAACAAATTATTAATCACTTGGTAAACATACAATGAATCCACAATTAAATTAAATGCTTGATCTTTTAATTTCTCAAATGCTAATATGGAGGCAGCCAACTCAGAACGCTGAGCTGAACTCTGAGGGTGTGTGTGGTAAGTCACCCACTGTCCTGAGATTTGATACACACATGCACCCATGTTCTTAGTTCCGTCAGCGAAAACTGTAACTGCATTTTTAATTGGCAATTTACTTTGCAAGGAAGTCAATTGTAAATGTTGTAGATTCAGTAACAAAAACCTATAGTCTGTGGGATAGTGGTATTTAATTGTCCCCAAATAGTCACTTAAGGCCAATTGAAGTGCATCTGATATTTGAAAATATTTTCCCCACCAAGGTAGTGGATATGGAACGTAAATAGTTTCTGGATCCGTTCCCAGTACAGCTCGAGCTCTCTCTCTTAACTTTATAATTATCTGGGATAACAATAGAGGTTTTGTTGAAACTGTTCTCCCCGGGGAGTTTGACAAGTGTATCCATTCAATCACTAACACTTTGTTCTGTTGTGTTTGCAACAAACACCCTGTGGGCAAGTTTTTGGTATTGAAAATAGCTGCTGAAATAGGAACGTGTAAAATCATCCTGTCTACCCAGTTCTTTGCTAGGGCCGCTTCAATGACCTGAATACACAGTTTTTCTTTGTCCCCTATGGTTAGTATAGCAGCAGGCTCCTTTCCTCCTGCCAGCAATGCAAATAAAGGTTGTAATTGACTCGTAGTTAATCCCATGTAAGGGCGTGCCCAGTTAATTGAACCCAAATATTGTTGTAACTGCACCAAACTACATTTATCCATTTCAGGTAGTTTTGGAATTACTGGTGAGGCATGAGATGTCATGATTTTATGCCCCAAATATAAATATGGTGGCATGGTTTGAATCTTTTCTGAAGCAATTTTAAATCCTTTATCATTAAATCCTTGTATGATCTCTTTTATAACTTGTGAATGTGCATCCTGTGCATTCTTTTCTATTGCTAGCAAGATATCATCCATGTAGTGGTAAAATAGGATACCTCTATACTTGGCTCTAAAATGTTGTAAAATATTATTTATGTAATATTGACAAAGCGTTGGGCTATTTAGCATTCCCTGGGGTAAAACTTTCCACTGATACCTTACTGTTGGCTCACTATAGTTTAGTACAGGAATTGTAAATGCAAATAATACTCTGTCCTTTTTATGCAAAGGTATTGAGAAGAAGGCATCTTTTAAATCAATAACTGTTAATTCATAATTTTGAGGAATTATGTTAGGGTTGGGTAACCCACATTGCAAGGGTCCCATGGGTTGAATTACTTCATTTATCTTTCTTAAATCTTGAAGCATTCTCCACTTTCCTGATTTTTTCTTAATTAAAAATACAGGAGTATTATAAGGGCTATTTGACAATTCTATTTTTTTTATCTAATAACAACTGTTGCACAATTTCTTTTAAGGCTTCTAATTTAACAATAGGAAGCGGCCACTGATCAATCCATATGGGAGTATCGTTTTTTAGCGTAAGCTTCATTAAAGGGTCCATTTCATTTATTCTTAATACAAAACATTCATTACCATCAGTTCAAAAAGCTATACGTAAGCCAATGAGCTCTATTTTCTTACTGTCCCTCTAGGTCTGAAAGCAGTTACACACACACACATCTCTCTCTTCTCCTGTTTCCTTTGAGAGAATGACTCAGGGGGAAAGAGGGGGGGGGAAATGGCTGGGTGCTAACCTTTCACAATCTCTCCTTTGTTCTCACTCTGCCTTCTCTCAACAAGCTTGGAAATGATAACACACAAGCATACACACACATACCATTAACAACTTTGCAACTTACTGTTTCTTTATATAAAAGAAATCAAAGTACGTGCATACCAACTTTTACCATTTAACATATATTAACACTGCAATCAAACTGCTTGTGTAAATTAACTTCACATGCAAAATCCTTTGTCATGCATTCTTCAAACAGCGGGGAATTTCAGAGAGCAGTTTAAATCCTAACTACTCTTCTCACCCTCACGGCTTCAAGCCAAAGCCCATTTACAAACCTCAAACATCAATTTAATTCAATTCTCCTCTTTCTCTTTACCTCTGTTCACTTTCTTTTTCTCTCTACCTCTCTCTCACTCTTTTATCACTCTTTCTTTACCTTATTTCTTATTCCAAAGTTAAGGTTGCCCCAAATTGAGACAACAAATCTCTCCCCCACAAGTTAACATGCAATTTTAAAACGACCGGTCGAATACGTGCCTTAATTATTGAACCTGGGATGGACACCTAAGAATTTTTTTAACAGACATTACATCAAAGTAATCAAGTCCAATTACCTATGTCTTCCCATTCAGTCAGGCTTTACCTCATTACTTACTAAATTTCTTACTTTTCTTTTAAAAGACAACTATTACAGCTGCAACAATTTTCATCTGATGGTGGCCAGAAAGTCAGCAAATTTGTTATAAAATTGAACACTTTAAAATCCCTGTCTTTTGGATTGAAAACACCTTATCTACAATTACCTTGAGGGTGCACAAAAACTTAGGCATACATTCATGCACGCACAAAAACATTTTTTCTCCATTCCAATTCAGATCTGACACGGGCTTTTGTAATTAGAGCTGCAAAAGGTGCAGGTTTCTGAGAAATGAAACATCTGTGAAAAAGTTTCAGGTGCTCAGACATAAAAATGTGCTCAAAGCAATCAGAAGAGAAATCAGAAGAATCAGTAAGCAAGAACTCCTTGAGACATGAAATTACAATGAGGAAAGACTAAAAGTGGCATAATGAAATAGAAATAGCCGGAATCACCGGAGGAAAATAGGAAAAGCCTGGCAGATTCACTTGCCAAGAGATTGAAATGAGAAGGAAAATAAAAGGCAGCCTTTTGTGTGGGGCTAGCTGAATGCCCCAAAATTAATCTCCCGACTGTGAAACAGGCAGAAGCGTAACGTTGAGAATCTTCAAAGGCATACATACAAGGGAAAAGAAAGCCTTGAATTCAGGGTGTGAATTTAGCAAAGAGGTTTTCAAATATAGCGGGGGGGTGTCTGGTCCCCCCATCACGGCTTGTTCATGAGTTTTTAAACATTCCGTGACGATCTGCCAAGTGGAAAGTATTTTCGCTGCTGAGTACCATTCATTTGGCAATAAAACATAATTTTCAGACAAACTCTGCAATAAACCTTGCACATATGGAGACAATAATCCATAAGTTGTTATGGCTGATTTTAAATCTTTTAAAATATTATGTGACAAGAGGGTGAACACAGGATTTTGTCCTGCAAAATCAACAGGAAAGGTGGCTAACATTTTCAAGTCGTCCAACTTTACATCGTCCCCACTTCTCTTTTTTTGCATTCCTGCAGTGAGGGGACCGAGTGAGCACTCAGTACTTTTTAAAACTGGATAAATATTAGATTTTTCTTCCTGAGGAGCCTGTTGTTTGATCTCTTCTTTTATCTTTTCTACAATCTCTGATGTGATTTCCTCTTTTACCTTTTCTACAATCTCTGTTGTTACTTCTTCATATTTAGGAGGGATATCAGATTTTTCTGGGGTGTTGGACTTTTCTTCTTGAGGAGTTTGCTTTAAAATCTCCTCTTTGCTTTCCCTTTTCTCGCCCCCTATAGCCTTTGTTGTTATTTCCTCATACTTGGGAGGGGTGGTGGGGTTTAAAGATGCTAATTCATCTGCCTGCTTTTTGGAAAGCGTGAATGTGTCTCCGTGATGAAGACAGAGAGCGGTTAAAACAGCCTTCCAGCTGATTAATATGGGTGTTGGTGCTCTGGGCTCCTCGTGTAAATAGGAGCCTATTTTCGTCCATGTGTCTATATTAAGCGATCCGAATGCTGGATAACACGGACAGTATTGCCAAATGTATCTCATTAATTCTCTAATCTCTTTCCTTGTAGGAAGTTCACTTTTATCCTTTAATATAATTTTGTGAGCTCCAATAATCTGTCCAATTTCCTTAAGGTGAGCCTTCTGCTCTCTGGACAGGGGTCCTGTTCCCTTAAGGTGGGCCTCCCGCCCCTTAGACAAATCTGCCCCCATACTTACGAAATGCACGCTGGGTAAGAGATGGGGATATTGGGCACGCTGGAAGTCCGTCCGACCTGTCCGGGCCTCCCTGCATCGCACCTCGACTGATTCCTGGCGTTGTGAAATGGATCATGTCGGGGTCACCACTTGAAAGAACGAGCTTGCATTGGGAATGCAAGGATTCTCCCAATCCGGTAGTCCAAATCACGAATTCTGATTCCTAGGCTGCTTTGGCAATGAGACACACACACACTGCAGTCTGGGTGAAATGGCAAGTCTCTATTCTTTTAGAGCGCCCCTTTATTAGGAAAGTTCAAAGAAGCGAAATCTTCGGCAGTTAGTACAAACAAAGGATCTCACAGTATGTTACAAATCACTTCTTGATTAAAGGTTCTCACAGTATCACATCCTGGCAGAAAAGGCAGGGAGGAGGGACAAAAGGTACTCTTTGATAAGGGGAAATGAGGAGGTATAAAATTGTAAATCACATAGAGTGCTACATTTCAGCCTAGGCATATGGAGTCTTGTTACATGAGGCGGCTTTTAATTATCAGGCAAAAGGATGTTTAAACTTTGCAAGGCTAATTCATCTCTGTGTTGCTTATGTTTAGATACTTTTCACATAAACATTCAAGATGAATTTCCAACACCTTGTTATCTTGATCTTCCCAGGGCTGTCATGGCTTTGGTAAAATGTTCACTGGGATTCTTTGATCCAGATAGATATTTTATCCTATCCTATTGATCCCAGCTAATCTACCTGGCCAATTATGGGGTAGATTCCCACACAAGACCCTTTATTTTATTTATCTGTTTATATATTAAATGCGTATGCCGTCCACCTCACTATCCAAAGCCACACTTTACTGCTGTAATTAGTTCTCTGATGCTCACAGAAGGGGAATGTGGTTTTACCAAAATCAATAAACATACCTGTACCCTTTGTTCCACATTTCCTGCTTTTTTAGCCTTTCGTGGAATAAAGTCCCACAAGGGTCAAAATGTTACAATTACCAAATACAAAACTTATAAAAAAATTAGGTCTAGCTCTAATAAAATACTTCTGCATGACATTATGCAGATCAGTTCTTTCAGAATAATTGGTGAAGAAGGATTGTGAATGTATGTTCTATAAATTTATACCAAGATTCAGATTTGTATCTTCAGAAGCACAAGAAAATAAAGTATTCTACAAAAAGTTCCTGTGAGAATAAATTGGATAACAGTTTCCTGAAGACTGGAAAGGCAACACACTTTAAAATTGAGTATTCAACATTGTTCTTCCTGATTTTTCATTTTTCCAGCAACCACATGTGATGGAAGTAGTCCAAGCCAAACACTCTTCACCAAGCATGCTATAAGACAGATGCCTATGCCTAAGGGTTGGCCATTACAATGCTGTTCTATGTTCTATTTATATTTGGATCTCAAAGAATTGGCAGTAACCTGTCTGATGCCTGCTGTAGGATTTAGTACATTTTTTTTACTACTGCTATGAAGTGTTCAATGCTGCGTCAATATAAGTGTGTGAGACGGAAAAAGTCTATCCCTACAAACACATTTATTTCAACGATACATTAACTTCCCAAGGCTACTAATGTGCTAAGGGATTTCATTTAAATAAAAAAATAAGAATTTTTACTGATGACAGCTGCCAATTGGTGGACTTTTGTAAAGCATAAGAACCACATAAAAATCATCATGCTTTTGTTATCCTAGCAAACTTAGCAATCCAATTGTATTTATGCTTCTCAAAATATAGCAGTTGTATCCAATTCATCCCTTTAGATGTACATCTTCAGTTCATATTTTTTTCAGTAAATATGACTACTACTGAGAATTCTGAATGCTGAAGTTCACACATATGAATATTATTTATTTATCTAATTTATATGTACATTCATGTCAACAAGTGACTCTGTTCAGCAAGAAATTTTAAAATAAATTAAAAGCAATTCCCATCACAAATATAAAATTGAAATACATAGCAGCCAAAAAATATATTACGAACAGCAATTTGAATCAGAGGTGGGTTTCTGCCGGTTCATCCTGGATCTGGCGAACCAGTAGTGGCTGCAGCAGGAGGCTCCGCCCACCCACCCAGATGCTTATGCACATGCAAAGAAGCATCACACAAGCGCACACATGAGTAAACTAGTAGTAAAATAAATTGAAACCCACCACTGGTTTGAATCTGCAGAGCCAAGTTCAGAGCCATATTCTTAGGGACTTACGACAGCCTAGCAAGGCCACACCCATTCTACTATTATGGGGATTATGCAGTGGAGGGTTTCAAAATTTTTTGGAACATCTTCTGTAGGTGTGGCCTGCTTTGTGGCAGTGGCTTGCCGGCCATGTGACCGGGTAGGAGTGGCTTGGCAGCCATGTAACCAGGTGGGAGTGGCCAAGATGATGTCACTGAATTCTTTGCCCCAATGGATGATCTACAAAAAGATATAAAAAAGGAAATTTATTATTTTGTGTACTTACTACTTAAATAAGCTTAAAATAAGTACACAAAACAATAAAAGATCTACTTACAGAAGGAAGATGACTGTCCTTGCCAGTCTTCAATATCACTGGCTCTAATGAATGGCCTGCACAAAGAAGAGACACAGAAATGAACTCTTTCATTGCATGCACTGCATTAGGATGAAACCAGCACACAAAATAATAGAAAAGGAAGATTACTGTCCTTTTGTGTGTTGAAGTCACCAACTGACCACCTTGCTCCAATGAATGGCCTGCACAAAGAGATACTGAAAGGAAAACTTAATTGCTTGCACTACTATATTAAGGATAAAACAAGCACAGAAAACAATAAAACAGTTACTTACATAGGAAAGATGACTGTCCTAGTGGTCATACTTTGTTGCCTCTTCATCCTGTTAAATAATACGAACTGCAGAAGAAATAAAACAATATTGGACTCAATTGTGGTTGTAAGCTGAGGACTACACTATAGGTAACAGAAGGGACCTCTGTTTTCACCCAACAATGTACAGTCTTTTCAGGAAGGATATCCCCCAACAAACAGAAAAGATATAGTTTTTCATCTAAGAAGTTAGATCAAGAATGAATGTCACAGGTAGATTCACAGAGCAATACAGATTTGTTTTTCTGACATTTATTCCTCAGTTCAAAAAATAGGAATATATGAATTAGGTTCAGTACTTAGGACAGACCAAGGAGTTATTCAAGAGTTAGTGGTGACATGGTTAGAAGCAATGGTAAAGCAAGATATGGATTTAAAACCAGTAATATTTGGTTGGGCATTTCAAAGGAAATACAATACATATTTAATTTTACACATGTTAACAGCTGCTGGAATTGTGTTTGCACAACAGTGGAAAAACAAAGATATGAAAATGAATAAATATTAGAATGTGCAGGAATGAATATATTGACCAATAAAATCAAGAAGGCTTCGAATACTTTTTCACGTGAGATTTGTTTTATCAATTGCTAACTAACAGACACAGAAATTAGAAATCTAAATATATGAAAGAAACCAATTATGTAAGGAAATGTCACTAAAATGTATAAGGAAATATTATTAGTACTTGATCATTATTAATGTATAGATAACTGTGGAACACCCACCCACACAAACTATGACAGTGCCAGGAAAACACCAAAAAATAACAATTTCCTCCCGAAAGACTGCAGCTGAAACCAGTTTTTTTCCCCTAGGAAAGACAAAGCCACTGGAATAAAAACCATCAAGGCATTGTAGGAAATTATAAAGGACAGTGCCAGAAAGCTCACAGAACCAGCAACCACTTCACAATTACCTAAACAACCAGGTATCACACCAGGGGTGGGTTTCAACCGGTTCGCGGCGGTCCCTGCGATCCGGTTGGTCACCGAACCCGGAAGTAAGTAACTTCCGGGAACGGCGAAGGGTCCCCCCGCGCTGGCGCGCCTGCGTGCCCCCGCCCCCGCTCCTTACCCGGTTTTGCCGAATTCTGCGCTTCCACGCATGCGCAGGACGCATACAGTGCCTGCGCGATCCTCCAGGAGCAGCTGGAGCATTGCACAGACGCTAGTACGCATGCGTGCGCTGCGCGCGTGCGCGAGGACGCCGCTGGCCTCGTTCCAACCGAACCGGTTGGAACGGGGCGAGAAACCCACCCCTGTATCACACAGAAACACACAAAATCTGGCAAAGCTGCACCAACCTGGCCTGCCCATAGAAAAGCAGCCACTTTGAGACACATAAACCTGCACACTTAAAAGTTCTTCCGGTCTTCTAACCGGTACAGTAGATTTGACGAACCTCTTCTACAGAACTGATTAGAACCAGCAGGAACCCACATCTGGGAAGATGGGTAACATTGATCAGGGCTTCCTTGTCCAGGAATGAGACATAATGCAAAGGTTTCAAATGCTCTCCAGCAGTTTTTTTTCCAGGAAGAACCTCTACATATTTACAGCTTTATCATGGTAGATTGGTGCAAATGAAACTTGAGATAATTGTCAGGGAAAACACTGAAGAGTGGTAGTGTTCAATATTATATATTTTGGTGCAGGGACGTGCAGTCACTAGAGGCAAGGGAGGCAGGGCCTCACCAGTCTCCTGAGGGAAAGGAAAGAGTTTTAAAGAATTTTTTAAAAATAATTAAAGCCAGGATAGTTGCTACCAGATTTCAAGTCACAGTGGCTTGGTGTCTGCTCTCAGTGTTAACTAGGAGGAGGACAGAGAACTCGGGGCCTCCTTTGCATAAGGATTTTTTCGCCTTTTAAAAGTTAAGAAAGAGTTAAAAAGCAAAAAAATTAATATGCAAAGGAGGCACTGATTCTCCCGCCTCCTGATCTGGGAGCAGTGAAACATGTCTTGCACTTGAGCGACTGTGCAATCAAGGGTGATTCTGGAGAGGTTTTTGTTTGGCCACCAGCCGCCATTTCTTCAGCAGCAATTTCTTCTCTGCCCAGCATTTTCTACTGGGCGGCTTGCCCCGGCCTGCAGCCAGCCCAGCACCGAGCAGGGAGGACGAGGATGATGAGGAGGAGAAGAGCGGTGAGTCCTTGTGGCTGGCTGGGGGGGGACTCACCGCTCTTCTCCTCCCAGCCAGCCAGCCCATCCACCCCCGCTCGATCTGCTCCCTGCCTGGCCAGCCAGCCGGCACAAGAACTCACCGCTCTTCTCCTCCCAGCCAGCCAGCCCACCCACCCCTGCCCAACCTGCTCCCACGAATGTCAGTGGGGACGGAGGAGGCGGGGGGGCAAGGCAGCAGAGTGTGGCAGCGGCGAGAAGCAACACCCCTGCCACTGTGTCCAACAGGCATCTCGCGTTCATGTCCGTCCCTCACCAACGGTAACCCTCACCGCACGTCACTGTTTTGGTGTAATTAAAAGCAACATATATGTTGTTGTAATTATTTTAAAAAATAAGGATATCAGCTACCGATGACAGAATTGATACATATAACAGTTAAATTCCTAGACCTGACATACAAAATCCTGTTTAACCATAGAGCATACTAATGATCATTCTTTCTTCATCCAATTCATTTCAAAGTGATATTGCTTCCAGAAGTGGACTTTGAACAAAATTAAGAGTGTCATATATGGCACTTCAGCTTCTTAAACAACAGATAAGCTACACAAACAATACATATATACAAATGTGTAGGTATCTACGGCACTTATCAAATCACAAAAGATTTAAGCAATGGATAACCAATACAAAATAATTAGAGGTTAAAGAGAAAAGTGCATTTTGTGCACGGTATCATAACATGTTAAAATTCTGAAATATAAGAAAGAGAGGGCTTCATTATTGAATTTTGTAGAATTTGTTTCCAGTTTGGAAACAAGTAAAGTGTTGTTCATACACTGCCATCTCCAGCGCCCATTAAACATCTATTAATAAATTATTAATTTATTATTAATTTTCTAATAATATTTATTTAAAAAGTCACATAAACTTTCCAAACACTCAAGGTCGTCTGTAGCTCCATGTGTTTCAATTTAACATAATGCATGTATTTTTCTTCTGAATATCCATGTATATTTAAGTCTTCCATATACATGCATGCATGCATACATACATACATATTGTATTTGAACTGGATGAAATGCAAGCTGAATAGCATAATTGTATTCATCTGTTCAAAAATAAGTAAAATTAATGATGTTTACTTTTACATGAGCATTCCAAATGTTGCAGAGTGATTTCCTCAGAAGAACATTTCACTGAAGTCACTGGAATTTAATTCTAAATGGTATTAAGACCCGAACTACCATTAGTATCTATGGAAATATTTCTTCCCAATGGAAATACTATCTTCAAAGAACCAATTATCACCAGGAGAGGAGAGGATTAAGCTTATTCTTCTTCCTGCTAAAACACTTGTCTTTTATATACATTCAGTTGCTTCAACCATCTCACCAGTGGTGGGTTTCAAAATTTTTTAGAACCTCTTCTGTAGGTGTGGCCTGCTTTGTGGGAGTGGCTTGCCAGAAATGTGACTGAGTGGGAGTGACTTGACAGTCATGTGACCGGGTGGGTGTGGCCAATTTGTAAAATGTGGTGAAACTCACTTAACAATGCTCTTGCTTAGCAACCAAAATGTTGGCTCAGAAGCTCTGGCATTTGAAGCACGCAAGTCTTAAAGCTGTCAAGTTACAAGATCCTTGCACCCCTAACCCTTTAGAAAAAAAACCCAGGGGTGTTCAAACTTGACAGCTTTAAGACTTTAAGGTTTAGATAGGACTCTTAGAGGTGGGCGGGGCGATTGGTGAGGCAGCCAATCAGTGAGTGGTGGGCAGGGCAAGCGTGGTGCGGATGGGCAAGGGTAGGGAGCTGGAACTGGTTCTAAATGGCATGGTAGATTTGTGGAATCTCTTCTATAGAAGAGGTTAGAACTGGCAGGAACCCACCCCTGATGAAAGTATATCCATTGATGTTCAACCAAGCCTATATATCTCACACTTCCCTCAAAAATAATAAACCCCAGTATTTTTTAGTAAATTCTTACTTTTCTCCTACAGCTGATATTTATGATGCAAGAAGATGTTTCTATTGTATTTATTTATTACTTCTGTAATTAGTGAGATAAATTTCTTCTTTTAAAAAGAAAGCATTTAAATAAAATATAATAGATTCTTAATGATCTATGCATAATCATTAAATGAAAGGCAAAAGAAAAATAGTTGAAGAAAGAGGAATTTCTTTTACTTGAACAATAATTATTAATAGCATATGAGATTCATAGAAAACAAAAGGCAGATATTAACAGATCATCAGCTTCTGGGCAGCTGTACAAGGTTAAGAAGAACAAATTGGATTATGGAAAAATGTGTGCCAAAAAGGTAAGTGGACTTGGTTGCAAATTCTTACATAAGGAATAGTGAATGGCTTACTATAATATCAAGTAAGGTTCAGTGGATTTACTATTTCTAACTGTTTTATTAATGCCAATAGAAAGAAGTGTCAAATTTGCTAATGGCAAAATGATAGAGAATTTGAAGAAAAAGCAGGTCAGAGTATGCTAATTAAATTTTAATATAAAATATAAATTTTAATATCAAAAATGAAAGAAAGCAAGAAAGAGAGAAAGAATATATTTTATCACTGATATTGTATAGAGTGTAATCCTATGTGTGTTTTGATAAATGGTTTGTCCCAAGAATGTATAACCCACTCATTTATTCTTATTCTTCATAATTTTATTACTTCCAAATCATTTATGAATACATTAAACAATACCAGGCTTCAGAACAGAAAAGGGTATCAAATAAAATGGAATAGAAAGCATATTCTGCTTTAGTGCTCTTGCTAATTCCAAAGAAGCTATTAATGGTTATTAAATTCAATAATGAGCTACATTAAGCAAGACAGTTGTGTTGCTAGTCTTTGAAAATCAGATTTAAGGGCAAAGGTTCAGTCTTTTATGGAAGTGATAGGTTATCCTTGAAAGAATAGATTTTTCAGCCTTTGATCTTCAAATTAATTGGAGTCCAAGATATCAGCTTTAGCCAGAAGTGCATTTGCACAATTATTCCTATTGTTTAGGCTGCTAACATTCCGGCACTCAATCAGGCTTCACAACAGTCTTAGTATCACTTAATGATGTCAGCTCTCACTAAGTAGACCGGACCATGAAAACAACTCCACGGGATGTCTACAACTACTTTTATTAAGATTTGCTATAATAACAGAATCTTGCAAGCCTGATTTCAATATACAACTTCCTGCTTTTCATGGTCCATGGAAATGTTTGTCTCTAAGCATTTCTGAACATTATCTGAATGTTAAGGACCTCAAAAAAAGATCTAGCCTCTATTGTCAATAGAGGATTGACAATAGAGAGGAACAAACTCTGCATATTTCTCTGTAAAGCTTGTCTTCTTTCACTGTCACTATTGTAGTGCATTTTATATGGAAATAATTTTGAAAAGTGATTGAAGTTAAATCCTGGGATTACATGACTGTAAGGATAAAAGGTGGTAGGCACTTGTTTTCTAAATTCTAGGTTCACTTGTTTAACTGGACAATTTATGGTGCTATTTTTGAACCTGATATTTTCTCTATACATGAACTTTTCCAGGTATTAAAATTTCCAATAAAGTCTCTTCTAAAGTCTCTTCTTTTGATTTTTTTCAAGCTGTCATCTAAGCATAAGAGAAAGTGCTTTCCTTAGGCCATCTCAAAGCTGTGAATTTTTTTCTCTTGAAAGTTGCAATTTGACACCGTTTTCTCTGATTTTATAAATCAGCGAAAACGAGGAGGGAAAGACGAACAGGAGCCCACGTGAAGTGCCGAGAGAGGGGGAAGGAAAAGAAGCCGGGCCGGGCACAGGGAGAGAAACTGCAAGCAGGCCTCGCGCGCTCGCCCTCGGGCCTCCCACCGCCACGGAGAAGAGGTGGTCTCTGCCGCAGCGCCAGAATATAGCACTGCTTCCGGGACACCCTTTTTTTGGATTTTATCTATGTCCAGCTAACTCCTGCTTTCAGCTATGGAATCGGTGCTGTGCTCCAGCGTGACGCAGGTGTTCGACTGCCTCAAGCAGGGCCGACGGCACAAGGAGGCCATGGAGGGCCGTGAGAAGGGCTTCACCTCCAACTTCCAGGAGAGCCTCCACTCCGTCAGCCAGGACTTGGGGGAGTTGGAACGCTTGAGTAACCTGGTGGGAAAATCATCCGAAAATCACCCCCTCCATAACAGCGGCTTCTTGAGTCTCGATCCTGTCCAGAATAAAACACCCCTTTATGGTCAACTGCTCCAGGCCTACAAATGGTCAAATAAGCTGCAGTATCACACCGGCCTGGCCTCTGGTCTTCTGAATCAGCAGTCTTTGAAGAGGTCAGCGAATCAAATGGGGGTTTCCACCAAGCGAAGGCCAAAGACCCAGCCCACCACCTTGGTGTTACCACCTCAGCTTACACACGGCCCCCGCAGAGAGGGAGGACAAGGACGAGGAGGACGGGGAGCCTGCCCCCCCAACTATTGCCAGCTGCCCCAGCCGCTTCAGACTTCCTGCACTACTTCCAGGCCCCGCAGGGGAGAAGAACGAGGAACCCCCCCCAACTACTACCGGCTCCAGCCGCCTCGGACTCGCACTGAGCGCCTTCCCTGTGGGGCTCGGACGAAGGTCCTTCCCTGCGAAGCTTGGACAAGGGCCCGGTTTCAAGCCAGGCTGCAGGAAACAGCAGAGGAGAGCTCGTTCAGAACCACTGATTGGGACATCCAATCTATTTACCGTTCCTAAATTATTTTAATTACCATCGATTTAGGAACTGCATTTTTTAGCTGGTTTGTTGGGTGTATGAATATATGAATGTGAGAGAGAATGTTCCCACTTTTAATTTAATTATTGTATTATTGTATTTTAATAGCTATTGTGGGGTGTGTCTGAAGAGAGTGTTTGATTGGTGAGTATGATAGGATCGGGAGTGCGACCTGGAATCCCCTCTACTGAGTGCAGAAGCAGAAGTGGATGGGGGCCCAGACTTGCCTCCCGTCCTGGAGTGAATGGTACGCATAGCCTGCCGGGAAGAATGGGGGCCATGGGGGAGGGGGTCTACGGGGATGGGGGATGTCAGAGCATTTCGGTTATGACTGGGAGGGGCATATATGACGGGAGCTGTAGGGCTAGCCATTACCAGGGAAGAAGGACTCACTACATTACAGCGATTCCTTGTTACAGCCCCTCAGGCTCAACTCAAGGACCTGGTGGTAGAGGAGTTCAGGGCCCTGGCCTCAGGTTGTTGCTGCTAAATGCAAGGTCGGTTGTGAACAAAGCTCCCCTTGTCCGGGATTTAATATTAGACGAGGAGGCAGACCTGGCATGTATAACCAAAACCTGGCTGGGCCAAGAGGGAGTAGTCCCCCTCTCAGAAATGTGCCCAGATGGGTTCCAGGTGCTCCACCAACCACAACACCAGTAAGGGGTGGGGGAGTGTTGTTTTTACTTTTTTGTATTTGTGTCCCTTCCCTCCTGGTTTGTCAGCCGCCCTGAGTCCCTTTGGGCATAGGGCAGCATACAAGTCGAATAAACCACTAAACCAGTTATCATCTGAAGGTCGTTAGTTCCTCGCAGGATCCCTGCCCCAGAGATTGTGGGGTGTGAGTCTCTCCTCTTGAAGTTGGACCTAAGGGTTCAATTGGGCTTGCTGTTGACGTACCTACCTCCCAGCTGCGTCACAACAACCCTGCCTGTGCTGCTAGAGGCAGTAGTCAGGTTGGTGGTGGAATTCCCCAGACTAATGGTACTGGGGGACTTTAATCTGCCGTCTCTTGGTGAACACTCAGATGGGGCACAGGAGTTCATAGCTTCCATGACAACCATGGACTTGACCCAGGTAGTTCAGGGTCCAACTCATAGAGCAGGACACATGCTTGACCTTCTATTTCTCTCAGGGCAGTGGAGACGTGATCTCGAGTTAAGGGGAATAGAGACCTCGCCCTTGTCATGGTCAGATCACTCCTTGCTGAGGCTTGACTTCAGGATGCTACTCCCCCATTGCGGGGAGGTGGAGCCGACTAAGTGGTTTCGTCCCAGGCGCATGATGAACCCGGAGGGATTTCAGAGGGAGCTTGGAGAGATACCTGACTCCCTTGTCCGCAATCCAACTGAGTCTTTGGTCGCTGCCTGGAACGTTGCAGCGGCTGAAGTATTGGATTGGATTGCGCCTTTGAGGCCTCTCCACGGCAGTGGATCCAGGAGGGCAACTTGGTTTACCGAGGAACTCTGGGAGATGAAGCGCCAAAAGAGACGCCTAGAGCAATGTTAGAGGGCTAGTAACTCTGAATCTGATCGATCATTATTAAGTGCCTTTATCAGGACTTACCTAGTGGCGATACAGGTGGCAAAATGTACGCATTTTTCCTCTCAAGCCTGGGGGGGTGTCAAAACACAGAAACTCACTTTAATAATGTCCTGCTGAAGCAGGGGGTTGGACTACATGACCTCCAGGTCCCTTCCAGCCTGGCTTCCTATGCTCTTTCAAGGTAAATAAAGTTACTATTTCAGTTCCAGAAGTCAGCATGTGGACTGAGCATGATGTTGATCACAGAAAATCAGTGCCAAATATGTTCTCTACCTTCTCAGTGGGTCGCACGATAAGAATTATGATATAATGATTGGAGTCAACACACTCATTCTCTCTTCTGTTCCCCATATGTACATATTATAAATAATTACCAAACCATGAACCATGTATTTATCTTTGTTCCAACATGTAGCAAAATAAGATGAATAGATTACAACCATGGATTTTGTTTCTTTATATTGGAATCAAACTATTGAAATTTTGAATCCTCTAATATATAATACAAAGAATATTTCATTCTATTTATGGAGTACTGCCTTGGAATCTTCCACTTTATTTTGAGTTGCTGTCTATCATTTACTGTATTTTTCAGAGTATAAGATGCACTTTTCCCCTAAAATTTGGGTGGGTCTTATACTCTGAATGTAGCTTTTTCAAAGCTTTTTTTCAGCCCTAATGGGGCACTAGAGAGTGAAGGTGATTTTCTGTGCTTTGCCTGCTTTTCTCATTGCTTCTCTGTCCCATGATCAGCTGTGCTTTAGAAGCTGTTTTTTATCCCCAACCAGGATAAAACCAGCATACTCAAAACCAGCAAACCTATGTGTTGAAGCTGACCAGACCAAAGACGCTAGCCAGATGAATACCTGGTAGCAGAATTTTTTCCCTATTTTCCACTCCCAAAACTAAGATGCCTCTTATACTACAGTGTGCCTTATACGCTGAAAAATATGGTATTTATTTACATTTGATTTGTAAACAAACTGGAATATTTCAAGCATCCTAGAGTGCTGTAATTTTCTTATACATTACTTGATCACCAGGATGCAGCCTATGATTGGTTTTGTCATTATTGGAACTCATCAGATACATGTAGCAATTGATTCCCCCATGAGCAAATAAACTGTGTAGGGACAAGAAAGGATCCTCCCCCATTTGCCTACTGGCATTCAGGCATCCAGCGGGTAAGTTAACACTGCCTGAAAAAATTCCTTTCACAGAGGCAGTCAGCCACTTCAGTGATGCCTGGCTAACACATGCCATACCCTTAGAAAACAACAACTCCAAATTTAAGTCAACTGGTTAGTTTGATATACAACAAATATAGATCAGGCATTCAGATGGAAAATGGAGACAATTCTAATGGAAAGATTAATACAGCTATTCCCTCAAGGTTATACCTTTAAGGTCTTTTAAATATTATCCTATGTAGGAACTATTTATGGGGGGAAACTCCAGCTTTCAAATGGCTAAGTTAATGTTTAAAGTTTGGATTTACTATATCTTAATAATTATGCTTTCTTCTAGAAAACATTGCCAAGAAAACCAGTCTTGCAGGGAAAAAGGATTACCTAAAAGAAATTGGGTTTTTCTCATTGCTTAAATTGAATGTTTATGATCCCTGATCAGATGATTCTATGCTTTCTACTATTTGTTACTCCAATTTTTAATCATTTTTTGATCTCCTTTTCTTTCCTGTTTAGGATAATTACTGCAATGATCACATAGTCCAGTGGGATTTTACTTTAATTTCACAACTTTTTTTGGTTCTTTTTTTTAGCAAGCACGCTTTATTTGAGAGACATTACTTTTTCCCTTTTATATCA